>NW_026731854.1:607500-712500 GCF_028476545.2 Physella acuta
AAAGATAGAGCAAGTGATATAGATTATTGTACGGATGGTTACCGATACGAACGGTAATCTAAGATTTCCATCAACATTTACAGACAAATGGGGCAATATATTATGAATCAACTGTTATTCGACGTCGTCACAGACGATTTAAAACATTTATATTTCGTCTGGACACGTTCTCTGTTTTCGCTATCGATTAAAATCGATTGTTATCATAAAGAATTTTTGTTTTGGCACCATGTCTTAATGTGTGGACATAAAGTATGATGAACGTACGTGTTGTTATGAGCGCTTGCTTCTGAGTCCACGTTAGACCTAATATCGTGTTAAAAAAACCAACAGTTCTGTTTGATTCACAATGTACTGGTACATTTGGATAAATCTGGCACTGGCTTTTACTGTAATAGGTAATACACGTTTATTTTTTAATAGCATTTGTTCAATAAAATAAACAGAATAACATTTTAAACTATTTAAAATGAACATAAAATAAACATTTTTGAAATAAAATATAAAACATAAGCTTGTATTTAATATTTTCAAATACGTACTTTAAAAAGCTAAATCATTTAAACAGTTATGAAATAAACAAAATACTAAAGTCTGCGAATCACATATTTTTATATACAACTTTAGTTGCATGTTATTTAAACAAAAAAAATTAGACTATTGTTTTAGAAACCAAAAACAAATATTACCTAATGCCCAAAATTAAATCGTTATAGGTTTTTTAAAGACGTTATTCTGAATATACAACTGGTTTTAATTTACCTAATCATGTATTTAAAAAAAACCACATATATTTTATTCTATAGAATGTGCTAGCAACGAAGGGACAGAATTTGTTTTGGCGTTCCCACAATCTCCAGCTGATGAACTCCGTGTGATGGTAGTTTGCGCCTGTGATAAAACTATCCAACTAACAGGTTCAGTTATACTTTCAAATTTCTTCTCATTTTAGCAGGCCTATACTGACAGGATTAAAGCAGCTTTAAAAATAATTAAATAATCTATTTAGTTACTACTAATTCACATGATGTATAATATATTGCTGATATATTAGTGTGATTTGAAGGTTATACTATAGGATGGCGGAGTGTCTGGTCTAGTGTGTGGTACTGACAATGGGTTAGTTTGAGGGCGGACCATTGGCTAGATATGAGCTACGCCAAAGCTGGTTAGATTTGTATTTATAGAAAAGGGTGTATAAGCCGTCAGGTGATTTATTTTTCCCTGCAAAAAGCACATTGATTACTGCGGTAATTAGCGTGATACACTCAGGCTTGACACAGTACAAACAGCTATAGTGTAGGGCGTTGGATTTAAGTTTAAGAAGTTGGGCTCCGGTCAAAATACCACTTGACATAAAACCGCTCGGACAAACAAAAAACCTACATAAACCCCCTATATAAAACCCTCCAACCCCACGATATAAACCCCCTCGATAATAATCCCAGTGGATTTATGTCGGGTGGGGGTTGTCCAGAAGGTTTTTGTCAAGTGGGTTTTTTCAAGGATTTTTTTGAGCGGACACCGAAGAGTTGAGTGATTAAGGCATCAACGTGTCATAACGTAGGTTGGGTGGGGTGAGAGAGGCGGGGTGGGGGGGGGGTCGTGTTGTGTTGATCATCTGTTAGACTAAACACTTTTTTTAACAATAGATAACACATTTTATATATGACACCGTTTTCTTCGTATAAAAATATTTACACACGGATATATGAATAACATAAATGAAAGTAAATAAAAAAGAGTGTGTTTAAATAAATTAAATCTTAGTAAAAATCAAAGTAAAGATTTAAATGTTTTGCTATAAATCCTTTAAAGATGCTTATAATTTAACGTGTGTGTTTGAAATTTTTAAAGTATCCGCCCCACGATCAGGAAATATTTGGAAAACAAAGACATACCAAATATGTGGAAATTTTCTCGCTCACCAGGAAATCAAGTACGTTTTTTAAACTTTTCTTTTTCTATATTTTATTGCAATAATTATCAGCATACACAATTTGATACAAACGCTCTCTTATACTGGCTGTAGTTAAAACTCCAACTTAAATCCCTGGAGTTAACATACGCATTTTTAAAAACACATACTATCACACATATAGATTCACGTCAAACCGCCGTAAAGTTAAACAATCTTTTTTTATTAACAAGGAACTAATAAAGCGGGTAACCGAAATAAAACATGCAGTACACTTTGCTTCATACGGCTGAAGTTTTTCCTAACATTTGAATATAGTAAAATGCAGGGTTTCTTTCAGACATTTTACTCCGAGGAAGCACTTATAAGTTTAAAACTTTCGGGGAGAACATGTTTTCCCTTCGAACAAAAGATAAATACAAATAACATTTTGCAACCTGGGTGATGTATCTGAGATCATCATTTACTCTTACTGGTACTAAAAGTGTTAGCTACTCCGGATTAGCTTATATTCTAAGAGTAGGTCTTAAAAAATGCAAAACAGCTAGTAAAATCCAATTTGCACATAAA
Source organism: Physella acuta (assembly GCF_028476545.2). Classification (NCBI taxonomy): domain Eukaryota; kingdom Metazoa; phylum Mollusca; class Gastropoda; family Physidae; genus Physella; species Physella acuta. The sequence goes on from NW_026731854.1 coordinate 609,989, forward strand.
TCACAATGCAAACTGGGATTTCGCGCTTTCTAATACGTCAACCTTGACTCTGTCACTAAAGTCCTACAAACACCCCCCCCTCCCCCCACCAACCCGAATATTCAAAATTTTGTCATGATTTATCAACAAACGTAGCTTAAACAATACATGTATCCAAACTTCTAGCTTGTATACATTGTTTGTTTATAACGTCTCTCTTTTAGACACCATACATTGCCATACATCATTGTAAACAAATGCCACTGTGTATGTCCTTCAACAGTTTAGACAAAATATATTGCCATACATTATTGCAAACCAATGCTATGTTATGTATGTTATTTGTACAGTTTAGACAAAATATATTGCCATAGATTATTGTAAACAGATGCTACTGTGTAGTTTATTCGACTTGTTCCAGTTTAGAACAAATATATTGCCATACATTATTGTAAACAAATACTATGCTATGTATTTTATTCGACTTGTTCCAGTTTAGAACAAATATATTGCCATAGGGCCTACATTATTGTAAAAAAAAATGCTACTGCGTATTTTATTCGATTTGTTCCAGTTTACCAACAAGTCTAATCCTGTATACTGCCATACATTATTGTAAACAAATGCTACAGTGTATTTTATTCGACTTGTTCCAATTTACAAACAAGTCTAATCCTGTACTGTATATTTTATTCGACTTGTTCCAGTTTACCAACAAATCTAATCCTGTACTGTGTATTTTATTCAACTTGTTCCAGTTTACCAACAAATCTAATCCTGTACTGTGTATTTTATTCAACTTGTTCCAGTTTACCAACAAATCTAATCCTGTACTGTGTATTTTATTCAACTTGTTCCAGTTTACCAACAAGTCTAATCCTGTCAACCTCCGGGTTGTCCAACAACGTTGTGTACATCAAAGCTGATGACGACATCGTTGTGTCTGCTACAGAATATATCGTCAGGCAAGTGTAGTTTAGGCTTGTAACACACTGGGGCGCAGATAGGCTTTCTGTGAATGTGTAGTTTACTGTTGTAATACAATGGGGCGCAAATAGGCTTTCTGTAAATGTGTAGTTTACTGTTGTAATACAATTGGGCGCAGATAGGCTTTCTGTGAATGTATAGTTTACTGTTGTAATACAATTGGGCGCAGATAGGCTTTCTGTGAATGTATAGTTTACTGTTGTAATACTATTGGGCGCAGATAGGCTTTCTGTGAATGTATAGTTTACTGTTGTAAAACACGGGGGCGCAGATAAGCTTTCTGTGAATGTGTAGTTTACTGTTGTAAAACACGGGGGCGCAGATAGGCTTTCTGTGAATGTATAGTTTACTGTTGTAAAACACGGGGGTGCAGATAAGCTTTCTGTGAATGTGTAGTTTACTGTTGTAAAACACGGGGGCGCAGATAGGCTTTCTGTGAATGTATAGTTTACTGTTGTAATACAATTGGGCGCAGATAAGCTTTCTGTGAATGTATAGTTTACTGTTGTAAAACACGGGGGCGCAGATAGGCTTTCTGTGAATGTGTAGTTTACTGTTGTAAAACACGGGGGCGCAGATAGGCTTTCTGTGAATGTATAGTTTACTGTTGTAATACAATTGGGCGCAGATAAGCTTTCTGTGAATGTGTAGTTTACTGTTGTAAAACACGGGGGCGCAGATAGGCTTTCTGTGAATGTGTAGTTTACTGTTGTAAAACACGGGGGCGCAGATAGGCTTTCTGTACTCCGATTACGCTTACAGATAAAAAGTCTGGAATGGTGGGGTCGGGTGTTATAACACATGATTGCTAAATGCACAGCTCCTTAGTATGGGTCCCGGGCTGATGAGACCCAATACTTGAGAACCACAACCCATCTAGGAGAAAAAGTTCCAAAGCTAAACAACTGCAGCTTCACCGATTGTTCTTGGGTTGTCAAAAGCAATGGAAGTAAATAAAAAAAAAGCAGGCCGAAGTAAAAGGTTCATATGGCGTATATCATGTGGACACCTAATACTTACAGATGTTGGACGAAATCTCTTTTTTACAATTAAAAAGAGAGAAGTAGGAAGAAGAGATGTTAATATATATATATATTTTTTTAATTATATTTTTGCATATAATTTTTGCTGATTGCATTTCATTGTTGTAGTTTATGTACTTTAAAATCTAAACTCTTAAGGAGAAATAAGGGTGGAACCAGAGGCGTATCCAGGTTTTCGTTGTAGGGGGAGCGAAATGAGCAAAAAAAGGCGCCGAATTTTTAACACGTTCTATATACGTGTACTAGCCGTCCCGGCCAGGCCCTGCTCTGGCTTCATTGAAAAACCTTTCTGTTAAAGACCATTACCTGTGTGTTTAGTAATAATCATAAACCCAGCATTGTCTACCCAAACCACAACCAACCAAAACCAAAACGGCAAAACGCAAACATAACGCTAACACAATTACAAATACAAACGAAAACAAAAACCTAACAACAAACCCAACCACAACCACAAACACCAATACGAACACAAAGAAAAAAACAAACGAAAAAGCAAACGAAAACAAACCAGATCCAAACGCAAAACCAACCACAAACACAAACCCAAACCCAAAGAAAAAAACAAACAAAAAAGCAAACGAAAACAAACCAAATCGAAACGCAAAACCCACCACAAACACAAATACAAACACAAACCCAAAGAAAAAAACACAAACGAAAAGGAAAAAGAAAGAACAAAAACGAACCAAAATCAAAACGCAACCACTAACGCAAACCCAACCTAAACACAAAGAAAACACAAACGCGAACATAAACGCAAAGTGCTCAAAGTCTAGCCCGGGGCGGAATCGCCTGTTTCAGCTTAATAAACGACTATAGTACCCCAACTTATTCATAGTCTTTTGCACTCACTTAAACGAACGTAGGTGCCAAACCAAACCAAATGAACAATTATATATATATATATATATATATATATATATATATATATATATATATATATATATATACTAGCTGTATGTCATTACTTCGCTATGATGTAAAATAAATTGTAAGTAGCACTTGATGAAATAAGAAAAAACACACAATGTAGGTCGACAAAAAAATGTATCAATCTAAACAAAAATATATTTATATATACACACACTACAATCAAAAACAATAAACGCAACAGAATCGTTTGTTTTTTTTTTGTAATTCTTGTAAAAAGATTTTTTACATAATAATTCTTGGGACATTAATTAAGACAAGTGAAATAGGGGAAATAATCACTCTCTGAATATAAATATGTATATATCTACATGTTTAATTATGAATGTCAATACAAATCAATACTAACTTTAGAATGTAATGAAGTTGTTTAACAGTATTCGTGTTTACAAATTATTTTTGTCTACAATCAGAATTAAATATATCGTCATCGTAAATGCTAAAGTATTACAACAAGTATTAAATCAGAGCTGGTATAAAAACACGCTTTAAATTTTAATAGAAAAACATCTGTAATTTTAGCTTACATTTAACTAAAATATTGGTCTTTTAGATCAGATCATACATATTTTAATTAACTACTGCTTTTTGTGTTCTTTAAAGATATTTTTTTAACATAGTGATCAGGTATTGATCACACACCTTTTTACTGGTAATTGCAAAAAACAATATTCACAACAGAGTTTTACCTGTTTCAAAAGCTATGATTCTGGCGGCATGGTACTTTGGTACATCGTTACGCGTTTTCCCAAATGTACTTAACAGATCAGTTCGGGGTGGGTTGGGGGGGGGGGGGGGGTTCAACTTCATTCACCACTGTCCGGTCACTTTAAGTCAATTATCCAACCCAGTGTATACCTGGGTGTGAGATTAATGTCGCTCTACACAATTGTGGTGGTGAGGTTGTGTGGGATGGGGGTGGGGGTGGGTGGGTGGGATAACCAACTCAGAGTGAATATAGCGTCAGTTTTTAGATGACTGTTCTTAACATGCATATTCAATTACACGTATATACTGATTCAGAAACAGATTTGAATAAGTAGCAGTGGTATTATGACAATATTTTTTTTTACAGAGGGGTCCATGGGGGGGGGGGGGGGTTGTAACTGTTTCATATAATTTGTAATCGTAATAACTATCGCCCAAAATTTCATAATACTACTACGTCATCGTGATGACGTTGTTGACCTAGTCAAAATTTCCCCACCACTACGCAGTTTGCCCATAAGTAAATTTAAATAGAGGTGCCACATCAGTTGTATTTGTGTCTGTATTGTAATTTTTTTTAAATTAATTACACGATCAAAACTGTATATATAAAGTAATTATGTGTGACGATTTATGTACAATATTTTCTAGATCAATTATTCTTAAGCATATACATTATACAGTTACCTTAAACTTAACACCTCTCTTGCCAAGTGGTACTACCCGTAGAGGTTTTTAGCGCAATTTCCATTCTGGAGAATTGCGTTTATTAACCCGTCATTTCTGGATGTATGAATGTATGAATGAATGGAGGGATGGATGGATGGATGGATGGATGGATGTGTGTCCGCAGCTTTAAGTCGTATCTCCTCCTCAACGAAGCAATATCGATGACTAGTTCCAAAAGCAATTATGTTAAGCAAGTTACAAGGATGAATATAGGCCATAAAAATTACGGGTTTCTTTCATGGATTTCCCGGAAAAGCCAAAAAACCTCGAAAAAATGCAGTTTTTGGCCCATATCTCGGCAACCAGACCACTCAGCGACTTGAAACATGGACCAATCTATTCCTGCAATAATTTAAAACAATATTGCCAAAGTAAGTTTTCAAAAATATCCTTTCGTTCGGTCACAAAAAAAAATTTGAATTTATTAAAATTTGGACCGAATTAGTAGGCATTTTATGCAACCACACCACACGCGTCATCACGTTCAATAGCTGCGCCATCACGTTCAATGGCTGCGACGTCACGTTCGGTAGCTGGGCGCGCAATGGTTTTTAGTCATGTTACTCTATTGTAAATAAAACATGTAAAATACTGAAAAAAAATTAATAAAAAACGTTTTAATAACTAACCAATGGTTTTACTAACCCTGCTCTTGATTTACGCTACGACAGAGCTATTTTTAGATAACACAAGGAAATTGAGCTAAAATTGTCACTAGACTTTTTTTAATTACTTGTTTTAAATTGCAATGCATCTTAATGGTTATTTTTAGAATGACAAACTTCAAACAGCTGTTAATACGTGTTGTAAACGTAGACGCTACTTGACTAGTACAGTTCTGCTTTATTGCTGCGTGAAAAGAAATCTTGTAATTTTCATAGATGTGCCGACCAAAAATATTTTTTTAACAAAAATCATTGTTAAAAACTTTGAGTTTAAAAAATTTCCCAAAAGGCGCCACTTTGCTGAAAATGGCCAGAGGTTGAGCGGCCGCTCCCCCTGCTCCCCCCCCCCCCCCCCTGCGTACGCTACTGGGTGGAACTAGTGTTTATTGTGTAAATATCGTTTACTACTGGTGATTGTTAAAATAGCGTATACAACTGGTGATTGTGTAAATCTAATACATAAAGTTTAATTTTGTATGTTCGTAGAATGTTTGTAAAATGTTTGTCGTGGATTAAAAAGGAATATAAGAAACGAAAAAAAACGATACTGCGATGGATTCAAGTGTTAGATTATTAAAGCGCTCATGGTCTAAAGTTATGAGTTAAAAAATTACTTTTGAAAGTCTTTAAAAACAATTTTCATTTTATATACTTAGAATAATAATTTTCAATTATGAATATTACATAAAAAATTTCAAAAAGTGTATCAACGTTTATAAAATTTCTAAAATTGTGTCTGAAATGTATTTGCATTTTGTCCTTTAGTTCTCATAACGTCCCTTGATTTGGAAAACACAGTTACTTACCTTTAAAAAACCAATTAAATCGGGGGGAGAAGAATTTACTTTTTATTACTTTGTTTTGGTGTTAGGAAATATTTTTTTACATAATTAGCGGGGATTGATTAAGTGCAATGTTGTAGGTATTTTTAATACTGCCTTTTATTTATTCGATACACTGAACTTACTGTTTACTAATTATTTTTAAAAAATCAATAACAGTTAATAAGCAGTGCGTGCGATAGAGTATGGATAAGAAAGGTTACAATAGTCTTTAACTGAATCGAATCCGGGAGTCCTCATGCGCCCAGACCGGCTGCTAGTTGGGGCCCCGAGCATTCCTGTGTTCGGTTTGGCGCCTATGTTCGTTTAAGTGAGTGCAAAAGACTGGGTATTATAGTCGTTTATTAAGGGGAAACAGGCGATTCCGCCGGCGCCACAGCATGGTACGATTTGGGTTTGCGTTAGTGGTTGCGTTTGCGTTTTGATTTGGTTCGTTTTCGTTCTTTCTTTTTCGTTTTCGTTTTCGTTTGTGTTTTTTCTTTGTGTTTGTATTTTTGGTTGTGTTTGTGGTTAGTTTTGTGTTTTCGTTTGTGTTTGTGGTTGGGTTTGGGTTTGTGTTATCGTTTGTATTAGTGTTTGCGTTTATGTTATGTTTCCTTTCTTTAGTTTTGTTTTGGTTTTGGTTGGTTGTGGTTAGGATGGGCAATGCCGGGTATATCCCGATTATTAAACACACATGTCATGTTTCTTCACAGATAGGTTTCAGAAAGCTCTTTTATAGACACCTGCACCAAACTAAAAGAAGATATACAATTTTAATATAGCCGCCCGGTTTGTGTTGTGTTGTGGTTGTGTTTGTGTTGTATTGTGTTGTGTTTTTGTTTGTGTTGTGTTGTGGTTGTGTTGTGTTTGTGTTGTGTTTGTTTGTGTTATGTTCGCGGTTCTTTTTTTTGTGTTTTGGTTTTGATTGGTTGCGGTTAGGGTGGGCAATGCCGGGTATATGCTGATTACAACAATACACATGTCAAGGTTCTTTACTGATATGTTTTTCACGGAAGCCAGAGCAGGGCCTGGCCGGGACGGCTAGTATCGTATAAAACTGGTGATTGTGTAAATATCGTATACTACTGGTGATTGTGTAAATATCGTATACAACTGGTGATTGTGTAAATATCGTATACTACTGGTGATTGTGTTAATATCGTACACAACTGGTGATTGTGTAAATATCTTATACTACTGGTTATCTTCTTCAACAAAAGTTGTATTAATTTATACTCAGAGTCTCAAAAAAACGGAAAGGGTTAAGTGTTTGGTTGGGGCATAGAACCAGTAAATGTATAATAACACAGTGCAACATTAGAACCTACTAGAACAGTGGTTCCCAACCTTTTTCGAGTGGCGACCCCCTTTTATAAAAAGTAAGTGACCCGCGACCCCCATAGAATTAAAAAGCCGAAAATAGTATGGAAATTAATAAGCACTAAAATAAGATTTTCTAGTAGACTTTCAATATGAACTACTCTTGATAACTGTTTTAATAGCATGAGTAAAATTGCATACTATTCACTAAACCTTCGTGGTCAACTTTTTAATTAAAAATTTTGTTTTTAATCGAAGAATAGTGTTGAAAATATATTCTCGAAAAGTCAATCAATTTTACGTTTGGGTATGAATGGTGAATACTACACCAAAATTGTGTCTGCAGTTTTTCATCTTACTCGGAATCATTCTACAAATCAAATAATTCATCTCGTAATTCATCGGGAATGCTGGCAACATCAAGGGGAGAAGAGAATGGGTAATGCATAAATGCAGATTCTTCTTTTTTTCAGCACAGAGAAATAGCGATGCGGTTCGTTTTCAAGAGATTCAAGATGCCCAGAAATCGCTTCTTTCAAAATTTTAATTATCTCACAATCAGATTCATCTACCACACTGCAGAGTTTCTCAAATTTACAATATTTCCAAGATTTATTTTCTTTACCGATTTTGCAGTTTTGATAAAAATACCCCGAGTATATGTTGGAAAGTGATAATATTCGTTCATTTTCCCTGAAGCTTCAGGTTAGCTTATCTTGATGTTCGGACACATCTGCTAGGTATGATACTCTCTCCAACCACTCTATGTCGTTTTAAGTATACCAAAAAGTCTTGTTTCCTTTGCACTTCCAAGAACAATTTGATTTCAGATTTCAATTCAAAAACACAATTAACAACATTTCGTTTGACAGCCAGCGCACTGTAGTGTAGAAGAGCAGAACCTCGTTATCTATATTAATGTTTTTGATTAGTTCTTTGAAGGCTCCAGATTTTATATAATTTACGACTTATACTAGCAATGGACTCTTGATGTCGATTGGTTAGGGCAGTGGTTAGGGAGGTAAATCTTTTCTGTTTTCTGAAAGCCCGATTTTGAGCTAAACATAGATGGCGCGCCATCAGTACAAACCCCCACAGCCGTTCTAACCCATTTTAATCATCCAGTTTCAAAAAAGGTATTTATTTTCTCCATGCTATCTTCACAAAGAGCAACTCTTCTTTGTTATCATCCGCATGAATATAGACACAGACCAGCAACTGCGAACACGAACTCACGTCTGCTGATTTTTCAACTTGAAAAGCAAACAATGGTGAAAGCTTAATTTCAATGACAAATGTGTTATTTAACATTTACGTACATGCAGCGTTTGATGAGATTTTCTCCTATTGTTTTTTTTTTTTTTTTTTTTTTTTGCTTGGCATTTTCTATCTCGACTTTATTTGATGCTTGCACTAATGCTGGTGAAAACTTCCTGTTCGATCAAGTCTCTGGCGTTTGCAACTAGCTTCTTACCGACGAAAGAACTCCATATATTTTTTGGTGTGTTCCGAATGACTCGTCTCAAATGACGTTTTAGTTTTGAAGATTTTATAGATTCGTGACTGAGAACAACTTTGTACAGTGCGCTTTGTTTCTTCTCTATTACATTTCCAGTGATGCTAATGAAGCCGAATTTCAAAAATTCTTCTAAATATTTATGTTTTGTTTCAAATTACTAAGGTTTAATATACCAGTTGGCGACCCCCCAGAAAGACCTTCGCGACCCCCAGGGGGGTCGCCACCCCCAGGTTGGGAACCCGTGTACTAGAATATAACAACTTTTTATTCTACTTCAACTGAATTATGCTTACGTACCTTTTTTTATTTAAGTTTGGAATACGATTCCCGTGGTTCATTCTTAGTATTGCCGCTGACTCAGCTGTCAACACGATATCACGTGATCACATACTGCCAGATTAACGAGTGCTCAGTGGTCATCGTGACCGCTCATACCGCTGCCAATGTCAAGGTGACTTTACAATTGGCTAATTACGCGAGCAACTTAGTGCCAAAGATTAACTTTAAGGGCGTATGGTATAGAAGTGGTGACGTCATTGAACAGTGTCTTGAAGGTAAGAATCAAAAGATTTCATATTATTTGTATAGCTGATTAGTTTTGTATTTAGTACCAATAGCTCATGCTGCTAGTTTAACGTTAGTTTAAAACAATGGGCTGCTAGTTTATTATGTTAATGTGAATGGACTTCTAATTTATTATGTTAATGTCAAAGGGTTGCTAATTTATTATGTTAGTGTCAAAGGTCAGCTAGTTATTATTTGTGTAACTCTATCTGCTACAAGTTAACGTTTGTGTAATCCATCTTTCTCCTTTAACGTTAGTGTAATACAGCATTCTACTACTTAACGTTAGTGTAATACAGCTTTCTACTAGTTAATGTGTACTTAAGTCATCGTGCTACTAATTAACTTGTGCCACTAGTTAGCGTTTAGCCTTGCTGCTAATAGTTCGTGTTTGTATTTACCATACTTTTACAAGTTGTAACAGACTGTATTATTGGATATGATTATTATATTGTGTTTTACATGAAGTTGCGTGAATGTAGAGTACCTGGCCAACGGATTGACTGTCTGAGCGACTCGTCATGTTTTTTTTTCATGTTTTTTGTGAGATCGCTTATTGACGTAAGGTATAAAAAGGGTAGCGCAAGGTGAACTGTGTTTGTTTGCCTGCGTCTCAGTAGTAAGATGTAAGATATCACAACGTCAATTTGTTCAAGACTATAATGTGATAGTCAATTTTTTTCTACTGTGGAATATCGTCATTATTTCTTGTGGATCTATGTAAATAAAGTTTAAAGTTTAAAAGCACTGTTGATCGTGTTCCTGAATGAAAGAACCAACAATGACGACCGTATTATCATATCAACAAAATACGTGTTGCTACATAAGTTAAAGTTAAAGAAATTGATACATTAATGCAACAGTTGTATGAGCCTAAATCAGATAATAAGAAATGATTTAATTCACCAAAATCATGTATTATAAATTCAGATAAATAATTCCTAGCAAAAAATTATTTTGCTTCATCAAGATTCTTCAATTTTATTGAAAGAAATTAACCAATCGCGATATTATCCCAATATTACTACATAAGGTTACCTTTAATAATACAAATTATACTTAATCAATAATAATTTTTTTAATGATACCTTACACAACAAATTCCAGAGTTCACCAGCATGCAGGTTCTAGGGTCTACTGATGATATGTCTGGGAGTGTTGTTGTAGCTGATGGTGTTGTTGCTGTTATTACTGGAGGATCTTTTACAAAAGTCAACTCTAAACAAGCGGTATGTAACTAGCTTCATACGTGCTTGTCAGTTCTAGAAAATTTGTTGTTAAACTTAGATATGTACGAGTTAGCAATGCAGTAGATATAGTTAGACCTATAAAACCCAAGTTAGAAATATTGTCTGTATAATTATGTGTCTTTTAATTTAAACTTAGTGTCACTTAGGTGGATCTTTCATAAATGTATTACATCCTACCCGTGTTTTCTATCACATTTTAAACGATTTCCACTAACCGGATGTGATAATTTACTCTTTTTTTCAGGTTTCCAAAACAGCTTAAGAATTTGATACTTTCGTATCATATTTTCATAAATCACTTCTTCCTAGAAACACAATTCTCAACCTTAAATACAAATTTAGGATACAATTTTAGGGAGCTCCCTCTGGTATTTTAATTGTCATGTAATATATTCACAATCGAAAGACAAAATGCTTTGCAGCAATTACAGAACTATATTAAGAAATTAATGCAAAAAAAAACAAATTTTATCTATTCCCTGTCACAGGACCAAGTTGTAGAACAAATGATGCCAACAGATGCCTTGGGTAAAACGTTCGTTGTCGGCCCTAACCCGTTCAGTGATTTGAATTCTATCGTCAAAATTGTCGTCACGACCTCCCACACAAGCTGGACCTACTACACAAAAGACCTTACGCTACTCACCCAGAGCGGAGTGTCTGTAGAATATGAACACACGTCGGGGGAAGTCACCAATTTTAATTCAAGCGATCCAATCATCGTTGGCTTATTGTCCACGGGAGTTTACGGTGAGAATAATTTATCCTTTGTCTTTTTGAAATTAAATAATCAAAAGCTGAATAAAAAAACGTTGTCTTGAAGTTTTGATATCTTGGGACGGTGTTGTCAATTGGTAGATCATGCGACTCTCTCCCGAAAGTCCTTGAGTTCACCCAGCTCTGGTGGGTACCTGACTCACTTTAGGGAAAGTTAAAGCGGCTGGGTAGAGCGCTCACCACACTATCCCTCATATGGCTAGGTCACAGAAATAGTGTTCTACTTCACCAGTCCCATAGGATTGTCAAGTTACAAAGAGAACTTTACTTACATCTAGACCTTTGATAAATGAATCTTTGAAACATATTGAATGCCGGTTTTAGTTATACACAATGGATTTAATTCATTTCCGTTTTATTTCTATCTAGACTTTGCCCCAGCGTTGGTCCTGATACACCCTGTAGAGAACTGGTCTAGGAAGTACACCCTTGCTTATGTCAAGGATACTTTCGAAAAAGTTACAGCATCGCTGTACACCTTCAATAACTGCACTTCTGATTTTTTGGTGAGTTGGCCACGTTACATGTCGTATAATAGAACTTTAACTATAACACTGAAATAACCACATCCGGCGTATGTATCTCGTAGACGTAGGAGCTAGTAAAATAGTTCGTCAATTCAGGATTGCCACATTAGCTGAACAAACGAAGAACCGCCGCCTGAATGTCAACTACTTCACCACTCCCAGTAGTTCGAACTCTTAGGGCCAGAATTAGAAGTATCATGTAAATATTCACAAGCAAGCTTGAGTCAGTCATTGACACAATGGCAAATAGAAGGACAGACCAAAATAAAGAGAGGAACATGCAGTGTGAAATAAATAAAACTTTATTTAATAAGCAAATTAATATTACTAAACCGTTCAGTTAGCGATAATTTTAAAGGACAAGTTGCTAAATATCACAGTAACAAATTTGTCTGGAGACAATACCTTAAACACTACAATATTAACTTTTTCTCGTTCAATGTTTTTTCTGATGTCTTTGGTCGTATACCAATTATTATAAAAACATACAAATCGTGTTTTAAAAAGTGATATAAATAAAATTATACTTTACAGCAATCTCTCTTTTTTTACTCTCCTAACCAGCTCAACGGGATTACACAGAATTTCTATTGGCAAAATTCAAAGGATTTAAAATTTAAATCAACGAAATTGTATTTGACCTGGATTTCACGCATCATTATAGAGAACAAGGCGTGTTTATTTGGTGGCTTTTTATCTATTCGTTCCGGTAAAACAGGTAGCACAATACCTCTGGGATTTGTCGACACGGTAAGTAGATGTAGTGATGTGTACTTACAATAAAAAATACGGCTTTGTCGAGTGAAAATTGGTATGTGGTTGTCTTAAATTAAAATAATCAATCTCGCTCTAAAGTCCTGTTTGGGAATTCGGTGTTCTAAACCATTAAGTGCATTAAGTGCTGGCGAAACACGGGTTCCTTAAAATTCAATGCGTCTTGTGCTATTCAGACGAACTCAAATAAATACAAATGGTAGCTGCAGTGAGGTTAATGCATTTAGTAATAAAACAGATATTGTTAGTTACCTCACAAGTTAAACACAGTTACAAGTTTTATGGACGTTTCGACCCATGGTTTTCGTCAGCACACAAAAGTGTAGTTACAGTTAAGACAGAAAAGTAACACAATTTTGGACTTAGCTCGACAGTTAAAACACGTGTTGTCTAAATGCGACGATATACAAAAGAAAAGACGCGTGAGAAAGGACGTTTGGACAGGGGGGGGGGAGGTAAGGGTTCCTTTTCGTTTATTACATCTTGTGCTAATTAGATAAACTTGGCTTCTTGTACATGTTTAGGCATCTTGTGAGTTGATTGGGTAGTTTAGGCTCAGTGCTCGTCTATCAAGACAGTAAAAGCTAATCACAAATATATCATTTTTTTTCTTCTTAATTATTATATTAGACATGATTTCCTACCACACTATATTTAGTATTACATGTCAACATGTTTTGCGCCATATAGCCCGATGAATATGATTCTAGTCTGTTGTGTACTTAAGAGCACAATACAAGACAACAGCTGTTTGACTTTGGAAATTTCTCTTTTTGATAGATTGCTGTCCCAAGCAATTGATCTTTATCTGCCCGTGGTTCAATTCGAAAATAAATTATCATGCAGCGGTTTATCGATAAAAATCGAGATTTAATTTATCTCTTGACTGAAACGTGTTGTCTAAAATAATAAATTAGCATTGTGTTTTAAATATTTTGTAAGCATGTTATCTCTTCTGTGACATAGGCAGAGTTTCTTCTAGGAAGAAAGTCTTCCGCCCGTCCCCCACCCCCCGAAACGAGATGGAATTTATATAGTAAACATATTCTTTTTCTAGTGTCTGCCCCCCCCCTCCCCGGAAAATGTAGACCATCCCCAAGAAAATCTCAAGTGCCCCCCCCCCCCCGGAGAAAAAAGTCTGGAAGAAACACTGGACATAGACCGCTGACACGAGCTTTCCAGGCATCTCTGTCCTGGGCTAGTCTCTCCAACTGTCCCCAGGTGTATCCAATCTTCTTGGTGTCAGGCATGTCTTGGCTAGTCTCTCCAACTTTCCCCAGGTGTATCCAGTTTGAATTTTAAAAAAAAATAGAATAATAACCAACCTGTCAAGTATATTCACGCTGTCTATACGAAGGAATATTGGTAGTGGAACGTCAAAGTTGTTGATACTAGTACGGAAAGGTAAAGCCCACTCGCAGCAATCTTAATAATGTGATAAATCTATATTACTAGCCGTTAATACCAGTTACATGTAAATTATCGGTCGAAATATTTTAATGGTATAAATTATGTTTTAGAAGAATATTTATAAAATAGCTATTGGTTAAAACGCAATGTGCTTTACTACAGGTTTAACGATATTAGCGACAAAGATAAGAAATAACTAAATAGCTAAAAGTCCGACACATTAAAAATAACATAGGCTACTAATACCTATTCGAAAAAAAAAAATTCATAAAAAACGTTTTAATAACAAGCTTTTATGTAATGATGCACTAAAAAGTAGAAAATAAATTATAGACTACTATTTAAATAACTATAAAGAAAAGCGTGGGTCACTTTAGTATCTATTGGATACCTTTACTAATGTTAAGGAAGACACCCACGCTTTTCTTTATAGTTATTTAAATAGTAGTCTATAATTTATTTTCTACTTTTTAGTGCATCATTACATAAAAGCTTGTTATTAAAACGTTTTTTATGAATTTTTTTTCAGTACTTTACATGTTTTATTTACAATAGAGTTACATGACTAAAAACCATTGCGCGCCTACTGAACATCACGTTCAGTAGGCGCGCAATGGATTTTGAACGCAGCCATTACGTGATGGCGCAGCTATTGAAGGTGATGACGCGTGTGGTGTGGTTGGCTAGACATGCCTACTAATTCGGTCCAAATTTTAATTAATTCATAAAAAATTAATTAGGCATCCAATTAAGTCAAATTTAGATTCAGATTGCATTGTCTTCATGTCTTGACCCACGTGCCAACTGTGAATCGTATCGGTCAAGTAGAACTGTCCGAATTTTCACTCCTGCGTTTCCGTCTAGACTGACGACTGACGACAGAGGAAGTGAGTTAAATAAAAGCTTGTAAAAATAAAACCAAATTATATACACAATTAGTCAACACAACACCATATTAAATCCATACATAGATTAAAAGACTTAAATGACTCCGTTAAAACCCCGGCTTTTCAATGGTATTTCTGTTGTTTTTAAAAGTAATTTGTCTTAGTTTTGGCCGAGGAAATTGTATAAATTTCGTAAATTACGTCTCGATAAGTAAATCTATAGATCTAAATCAAATTTTAATGAAATAGTTCCTTTCTTCGTATTCTAAAATTGGAAGATGACGCCAGTGGTTTTGTGTACTTTCCGTACTTCAAACATGACGTGACGTCATCGATTTCTGCGTTCTTGTCCCAATTATAAACACTTTTCCGGTTGCATAATTAAAATTGTTTTTCTACTTTTCTACATTTGAATATGCCTTTATTTTTTATTTCTTTAAATATAATTTTGTTTATACATTTAAAACATCTACCATATTATTTTCAATAAAAGTCCGTATCAAGTTCTTCGTATATCGCTGAAGATTATGATGTGATATCCTGCGAAAATATTTTGCAGACAGAGAGAGAGAGAGAGAGAGAGAGAGAAATGCGCACATGGGTTTTTATATATTAGAATTTTTCAGTTGGCGTTTGGTTTGGACGTTAGAATTGTACCTCATTTCTGGTGGCGTTAATCTAGCGGATTCGAATTATTTCAAAATGTTTTAGATAATGAATGTTAAAAAGTAAATTGTAAATATTTTTTTACAGAGGACTACAAACTCAATTGGGCAAATCTCTCAAAATAACGTCACATGCAATTTGGTACAGTCTGAGGTTTATAGCGACCTTTTATCGACTGAAATCGTGGCATCAGCTGTTGATATATCATCGTTTGATATCACGGCATCGCCTGCTGATGTCAGCATATTGTTGACCACGCCCACTCCTGTCACACAGATGATGACCACGCCTACTAATGTTAGCCAACTGATTACCACGCCTACTCCTGACATTCAGTTAATGGTCACGTTTTCTTCTGAAATTCACCTGATGACCACGCCTACTCCAGACAGTCAGTTGTTGACCACGCCTACTCCAGTCAATCAGCTGTTGACCACACCTACTCTAGTCAGTCAGTTGTTGACCACGTCTACTCTAGACAGTCAGCTGTTGACCACGCCTACTCTAGACAGTCAGCTGTTGACCACGCCTACTCCAGTCAGTCACCTGAAGACCACATCTACTCCAGTCAGTCAGCTGTTGACCACGCCTACTCCAGACAGTCAGCTGTTGACCACGCCTACTCTAGTCAGTCACCTGTTGACCACGCCTACTCCAGACAGTCAGCTGTTGACCACGCCTACTCCAGACAGTCAGCTGTTGACCACGCCTACTCTAGTCAGTCAGCTGTTGACCACGCTTACTCCAGACAGTCAGCTGTTGACCACGCCTACTCCAGAGAGTCAGCGAGTGAACAAATCTATTCCTATCAGTCTTATAACAACCGCGCCGACTACTGTAATTGAGATAATGGCGACGCCTACCTCTGTCAGTCAATTTATAACCACGCCTGCTGTCAGTCACCTGGTGACCACACCTACTACGTCCAACACACAACATTCTACCCCAGACACAACACTGGTCGACACAGTCAACTCAATAACAAAACATTGTCCCTGCTCCTGCTCCACCAAACAGGCAACCAAAAACCTAAATGTAAATCAAGACACGAAACAAACTCTCAAACAACAAATAGAAAAACATTTAAAAGTTTCCACATCTGAGCTTACAGCGACCTTACAGAGAAAAAATTGTTTGGAAAATGTGACCCCAACTTCTCAAACTCTTGGACAGGTCATCTGTATCTCATGTCTGTGTCTGGTCTTTAGTCTTGTGGTGTTGGCTGATATTTATAGAGTGTTTTCATTTCTCTATTCTATTGCATACCGTCGTGGTTAACGTATAGAAAAAAAAAAACATATTTAAAAGCAGTATATAATGTAAAATATCAATTTTTCAAAATGCGCGGATTGATCTTCAAATATTTCCACAGTTAAAACTAATATCTACACTGTTTATAACCACTCTATTATATTCGTGTCATTAGTCTGAGTTTAAAATGGAATTGTATTTAGAACTGCAAACAAAAAAAAATTTAATAGACTTGTAACAAAATATTAAAAATATTTATACAATGCATATTTTAAAAAAATATTTATTATTATTTGACATAGTAATAAAATAATAACATAATTAATTGTTTACAAATGAAATTCCTGAGCTTTTCCTGAGTGGAACCCGAAGGGGAGGGGGGAAGAGAGGGCGCTTAAGACTGACCTGGAGGGGCGAGTTCTTGTAGAACTCAAGACAGCAGGAATGTCTTGGACGGCTGCAAGATCAAATGCCGGAGACTGAACAAAATGGAAGATTATGGTCGCAGCCCTCTGCTTCACAATGAGTAAAAATAATTAAGTCAGTTAATTCAAATAAAACTTATTCTTTCAATGAAGAAACAGTAGAGTGTAAGATCAAGATAGACTCACTTTGATTCTGTAGGATTAAAGAGTTTAAACTAGATTACATTAATAATAATAAGAACAAAATTGTACTCGTATGTATCATTGTGTTTATCATTCTAAAGGCAATTTACTGACGCAAGATTAATTAAATAAATTTTTATACAAGTATAGCATTGGCTAATTATTAATAAATACATTTATTATAATTCATATTAGCATCCGTTAGCTCATGTATTGATTAGAAATGTAAACATCCTAGAAACAAAATCATTACAAAAGTTATTTTCCTTCAAATACCGCAGCTATATTTACACAGCAATCGTGTTTATGAGATAAAAACAAACAACCCGAGTCTATTTTTAGTGAACTCTCGTCAGTGCAATACCGTCTCCAGCGATTATCAATAAATTAAATCATTTATGTTTTTAAATCAATATTTGATACACACGAACAGACGAACACACACACACACACTCATATATATATATATATATATATATATATATATATATATATATATATATATATATATATATATATATATATATATATATATGTTACCATATGCTTCGATGTGTGTGCTGTGTGTGTTTCAGTCTGTGTTTTCTCTCTATGTGTCAGTATGTCTGTGTGTGTTTGTGTATGTCAGTATGTGTACCTGTGTGTGCGTGTTTACTCTTCTAAAAAACCACGATGGATTATTTAGGAAACAAAAGATGAACTCTCGCACTCGGAGATCTTCAGCCCTCAAGTCCCTCCCATGCTGGTTCTTTCCTATCGATTAACTCTTATTAAAAACGCTCAAGTGTAATATTCAACATCTCTTCAAATAGCAACCAACAGCCCAGAGTTAAGTGAAGTTTAAAGTAAATTTACTACCGGGGCGTGTTTCTCTAAAAACAGGATGGTGTTTTAGAGTAACAACATTGACGGCGTCAGAATGCATCCTTGCTTTTGGATACTTTGTACATTGGGATTCAATTTTATACGTAAATATTGTTTTATTTTTCTAAATAATATTGGTGTTACCCAACCCCTATTCAGTACACCATTAGTGTTTAAATTATAGGTGATAGGCCATGTATTAATTTGAATTTAGCAAACGTAAGGAGAACAATAAAAATGTATTCTCTTGAGAATTTAAATTTTATTACAATGAGTTAATGTTATGATATAAATTCATACTTAAATATCTTTTTAATTTTTATTTTCCTGTACATGAAGTATAGAGAAATTATTGTAATCTTGCAAAAAATCGAAATCGAGATTTTCACAAATCTCGACGTTTTACACCTCCCTGAGTCGGAAAAACATAGTTTTGCAAGTTAGATAACTTGGGTACCGTTTCAGCTAGAATGATGACATTTAGTATATAATTATTATATCAAATTTGTAGTTCTGTAACAACTTTTCAGCGATTTCCATTAACCGGAAGAGAAACTTATTCTACTTTTAGTTTTTCAAAAGCCTATAACTTGAGAAATGTTTCAGATAGATAAATAAAATTTCACATGTAAGTTAAAGATCTAATTCTCCTCTTTCGTTTAAATTATAAGTAATTTCCGTTGACCGAAAGTAGTAATTTACACTATTATCAATTTCACAAAAAAATGCTAATGAATTTATAAAGAACTAATAATATTTCGCACCATTATACAGATATTGTTTGCCATTCACTTGGTGCGCAATTATTTTTTTCGACGAGACTCTATTCTTTTTTTAAAATATGTAAGTAATTAAAAATTGATTAAAAAATTGTCTATATCCAGAGTTGCCATCCCCGTAGTGTTATTTAAAAAATATTCGAGAAAGTTTAGGGGAGATTCATTCCAGTTTATTTAAAATAATATTGGTATTTCGCTACCCCTTTTAGAACAACATAGTGTTTAAATGGGCTGGCGTATTAGTTTAAATCTAGAAAACATAACGACAACAATAAAACAAATATTTGTTTAAAATAGCACACTATTTCAATTTATTCATGATATGATTTAACACAACAAATACAGATTACAGCTGAACAAATTTTATAAAAAAAAGTAGACTAGCACTATATATTTCTACAAAATAACTCTACGACACTACCACAGTCACTCGCACACATTTCAGTACCTTTCATGTCTTTGAGAACCCTCAACTTCTTCTTTTGTTTGTTCTGCTTGTTAATATATCAATCTACATCAAACACGAGAGACGCTGAAATATGTGCCTGCCTAATTATCATTTACTTCTTCATTCGTCTTTTTTTTTTCAACCTCAGCATCCTATTTCGAAATACATATCAATTGATTTCATACGAATAAAAATAATTCTCAAAATTTACATTTTAAGCTTTACCATTTTAATAAATATTATTAAATGAAAAAACAAGTTAATAAAAAGTCTAGTGACAATTTAAGCGCAATTTCCTTACTTAATTTTTTTTTAAAAATGTGAAAAAATGATTAGGCCTAGCGAAATAAAAACTTGTAATTGTAACTCCCTATCACTCTCATATAAATTATAAATAAATTAATAGGGTAGAAAAATAACGTTTTAATTAATAAGTTAAAAAAGACAACTATATTAACCTATATCAACGGAAATAGTTTTATTTTAATGAGTAGGCCTACAAGATGCTCAGTTTAAATCATCCTAGGCCTACACGATGCTCAGTTTAAATGTTCTTAATTAATTTTTTGTGACCGAACGAAATGATATTTTTGAAAACTTTCTTCGGCAATATTGGTCTAAATTATGGCAGAAATCGATTGGTAAATGTTTCAAGTCGCTAAGTGGTCTGGTTGCCGAGATATGGAGCAAAAACTGCATTTGTTCGAGGTTTCTTGGCTTTTCCGGGAAATCCAGGAAGGAATTCCGGGAATTTTTTTTGGCCTATGTTCATCCTCGGAACTTGCTTAACATATTTGCTTTTGGAACTAGTCCTCGATATTGCTTCGTTGAGGAGAAGATACGACTTAAAGGCTGCGGACGCACATCCATCCAGAAATGACGAGTATCCCAGTATGAAAATTGCACTAAAAATTAAACCCACTTTCACAGTTATTTAAACATAAATATTCGAGCAGACTTTTGAGTAACTCGTGATTTGTGAACTCAACATTACAAATGCTGCAAATGAAATATTTTGCTTTAAAACTCAATCAGTTGCTCGTTAAGGACCATTATCTTAACCCTTAACCCCCCCTCCCCTCCCGTCCTCGTGAAAGCAGCAGTCCGTGACGACAGTTTACAGACGTCAATGAATAGATCAAGCAGAACTTGTTACCTCCTCTTAGTTTCAAATACGATCTGTTGCGCATGCCTGGAGAGCGATAGGAGAGGCGGGAGGAGGTTTAGAAAGTCGGCTTGTGTATGTGGTGGTGTTGTCCCGCATTGTCCCACTTAGATAATAAAAAAATTATATATATATATATATATATATATATATATATATATATATATATATATATATATATATATATATATATATATATATATATATATATACATATATATTTATATATATATATATATATATATGAATTGAAAAAAAACATTCCAAAACATTGATTTTTTTTCCAGAATGTGTTTACAGTGGAGGACGTGAATTTATTGTGGCTTTCCCGTTCGCTGAAGCTGACAATGTTAGTCTGTCTATAGTGTGTGTAGCTGACAACCCCATCACAGTAACAGGTCAAACCTTTCGCTGATACTGCTAGTCTGTGTATAGCTTGTGTACGCTGATGCTGCTAGTCTGGCTATAGCTTGTGTACGCTGATGCTGATACTGCTAGTCTGTCTATAGCTTGTGTACGCTGATACTGATAGTCTGTCTATAGTTTGTTTACGCTGATACTGCTAGTCTGTCTATAGCTTGTGTACGCTGATGCTGATACTGCTAGTCTGTCTATAGTGTGCGTAGCTGACAAACTTATCAAAGTAGCAACTAAAACATTTAGAACATCCATTGTTACAATCTTAAGGATAGTAACAGAAACGTTCCCTTTATTTAAGATGAACTTCCTCAGGGCAAGTGAAGTAAAGTTTACCTGTTTATGCGACCCAGCATATAAAGGGATAGTGTGGTCGGCACTTTACTTTGCTAAGCCGGCTTTACTTCCCCTAACGTGAGTTGGGTACCCATCAGAGCTGGGTTGACTGATGGAAGTTGTATTGACTTGAATCCGGATTTTAACTCCAAACTTTCGGGTTAGGAGTCTAGGCCAGGCCGTACCAATTTAGGATGTAAAAAAGCCATATTATATTATATTAAATATATTTCAAACTGCACACAAAATTGGATATGGGAGGGGGGGGATTATCAAGACAAATAATTAAATATAACCGGCAACAACTTTTTGTTTAGTTTTTAAGGTGACATCTACCGTTCCACGACATTTTATAGGCTTTGCCTGGCGACAGTATAAAAAATGCTTAGGAAGTTGGTACTCTAAGTCAATTTCCCGTCTTCTACAGTTTATATTTTTTTCCTGGTAACTTGAGCAAATAAAAAATATATCAACATTCATTTTGATGAAACGTACTTTCAGAATTTGCCATGATTTATCCTGTTTTTATGTATGAATACATTGCTTATTTTAATTAGATTAAAGCGGTACAGTGTTTCTTTTAGGCATCTCTTCGGGAAGAGCACGTCTACCGCCCCCCCCCCCCCCCTTCCGAACGAAATATAAATTATATAGAAAATAAATACTTTTACCAGTGTGCATCTCCCCGTTCCCCCGAAATTTTCAAGTACCCCCACCCTCCCGCGGAGAAAAAGCTCTGAAAGAAACACTCTTTAGGTATTTTCTTACATTACTCTACTGTAACTCAGTGATGCCGTTTATCATGTTAACCAAATTGTTATTTACGCCTTTAAAAAAAAAGCAATAAAAAAACAAAAACGGAATATTTTGTGTTTCTTTTGATATGTTATTGTTATATATTTTAGTGTCCGCTCCAAATGCAGTAAATATTTGGCCATCGACTAACTACACAATGTGTGGACAATTGTCACCGAATCTGATAATTAGGTAAGTGTTTTTTATTTCACTTTCGTATAACGTGGATTCACTTTATGTATATTTTTCATTTAGCAATACCGCATTTTATTCTTTGGCCCCATTTTACAAAACCACATTCCTTAGATTCACCAGCTTACATATCCACAATACTTAGAATCACCAGCTTACAAAACCACAATCCTTAGATTCACCAGCTTACAAAACCAGAATCCTTAGAATCACCAGCTTACAAAACAACAATCATTAGAATCACCAGCTTACAAAACAACAATCATTAGATTCACCAGCTTACAAAACCACAATCCTTAGAATCACCAACTTACAAAACCACAATCCTTAGAATCATCATCTTACAAAACCACAATCCTTAGATTCACCAGCTTACAAAACCACAATCCTTAGAATCACCAGCTTACAAAACAACAATAATTAGAATCACCAGCTTACAAAACCACGCATTTTATAATCGAAATCTTACAAAACCACATGCCTCACACAAACATTCCCACTTAAGTATTTAAATTAAAGAAAAAAAGTAAATTTAAAAACAATGTTATAAAATCAATACAACCAGCTAAAAAACTATCAATAAACCATCTAGTTACATATTTAAACGATCCCTACAAAATAACAAACCCGACGTTTTGTTAAAGGAAACTCATTGTTAGAAACAGTGTTCATCTTAAAAACGCTTCAATCGTGTCAATGAAATATCAATACTACCCTGAGGGTTATATATACTTATGTAGAAATTTACGATCCTTTTTTGCAAGGCCACATAGGAGCAAATAGAACGCATTCTTCAACCAACGCACTTATTGAATCCACTATATTAATATATCATTCACACACGTCATGTCCAACCGGAGATCTTAAGCACCGGTTTCTGTGTTACTAAAGGGACGACAAGGTCGAATTAAAGAGCGTTTGGCTCTCGAGTTCGAATCTCGGTTCAAACCTGCGACTGTAAGACGCATCTGAGTCAACCCAGGTCGGATGGAGAACAGACTTGTGTATGGAAATTCAGCCAAGATACAGATGAACACACATTCATCTGCCAAATGTATCTATAGTTCTAAAAAGGAATCTTTACTAGTTACTAAAATATCTGAATATATTTTGCACACATTATTACCGAATTTCGAAACATTTTTCGAATAGACAACTTAAAAAAATGGTTTTTCATTTGATGTATTACGTCAATATATATTTGCTTTGATTCATCCAATTTAGAAAACAATATCGTTTAAATCTTGACCTAACGATATTATTTTTGTTCTGTAGGCTACCAAAAACTTTAATGCTGACAACGTCTGGTGTATCCAACATGACGATCTACATCGAAGCTGACGGGGCCATTGTTGTGTCCGCTACGGAATATCTATTTAGCATGTTGGTATACTCTAAACTTATGAAAATTCGTACAATTTTAATAGATTTTGCATAATTAATAGCGACGGTAGGCGACATCACTTAACTGCCATGCATCGAAAGTGCTCTTATTATATATTTTTTTCCTGTAAAAAGCTGATCTAGTCTAGCCCCCGTTAAGAAAATAAGAAATATAATACAAAAATGCGAGAGATGTAAAAAAAATAAAATAAAAAAATAGATCACTTCTACCAGACCTATCTGTTTCACATTTAAATCACCCAGTTTTTGAAAACAAGTTTACACGTCTAAAGAATTGATGAAACCCTCTGCAAATATTGCGTAAACTTTCTTCTCAGACCACAACCCAGCGCGGAGACGGGCACGCTAGTTATGTGGAAGTAAACCATCTTTTATAAATAAAAGTAGTTGCCATAAATAATGTTATGATTGTAATTATGCATTATTGGTTAAAGTCAGTAGAACGTCCTTAAGTCCACCCAAATCTAATTCGTACCAAACTCACGTTAGGGAAAGCAATGACTGATGGGCATAGGCAATATTCCTTATAAGTTGATGAAAACTGTTTTATACTAAAGTTAACATAGCAAGGTAAAGTGACGCCGTAAATTACATGCCTGGGGCAAAACAATTTAACAAACGTGGGAAGCAATGAATAACTATTTTATAACTATAAAGATCGTGTTGTATTAATCAATAATAAAACATGATAATAGGCCTATTACTGAATTCTGTAGAGTTACTTCTGTTGTTGTTTCGCTGCAGTGGCTAGGTACGTGCCTACATGACATATAAGCTTATATATATATATATATATATATATATATATATATATATATATATATATATATATATATATATATATATATATATATATATATATATATATATATATATATACTCAATTTGAATGTTATGTAATGCAATTTGATCACATTTTTATCATCAGTATCAACTCCCGCGGCTCGTTCCTGATGTTACCCATAACCCACCTATCAACACGGTATCACGTGGTCACATACTGCCGTGTCAACAACTGCTTCATTGTCATTGTGGCCGCTCATAAGCCTGTCAATGTCAATGTGACATTATGCTTGAATAACTCAACCACGGAGATTACCTTCAGCTCATCGCGCTATAGGGATGGTGCTGTCATTAGTCAATATCTAAAAGGTACAGTGTTATTGATTCTAGTGGTATCATTGGTCAATATCTAAAAGGTACAGTGTTATTGATTCTAGTGGTATCATTTAAAAATATCTAAAAGGTACAGTGTTATTGATTCTAGTGGTATCATTGGTCGATATCTAAAAGGTACAGTGTTATTGATTCTAGTGGTATCATTTAAAAATATCTAAAGGTACAGTGTTATTGATTCTAGTGGTATCATTGGTCGATATCTAAAAGGTACAGTGTTATTGATTCTAGTGGTATCATTTAAAAATATCTAAAAGGTACAGTGTTATTGATTCTAGTGGTATCATTGGTCGATATCTAAAAGGTACAGTGTTATTGATTCTAGGGTATCATTTGAAAATATCTAACAGGTACAGTGTTATTGATTCTAGTGGTATCATTGGTCAATATCTAAAATGTATAGTGTTATTGATTCTTGTGGTATCATTAGTCAATATCTAAAATGTACAGTGTTATTGATTTTGGTGGTATCATTTGAAAATATCTAAAAGGTAAAGTGTTTTTTTATTCTAGCGGTATCATTTAAAAATATCTAAAAGGTACAGTGTTTTTTTATTCTAGCGGTATCATTTAAAAATATCTAAAAGGTACAGTGTTATTGATTCTAGTGGTATCATTGGTCGATATCTAAAAGGTACAGTGTTATTGATTCTAGGGTATCATTTGAAAATATCTAACAGGTACAGTGTTATTGATTCTAGTGGTATCATTGGTCAATATCTAAAAGGTACAGTGTTATTGATTCTGGTGGTATCATTTGAAAATATCTAAAAGGTAAAGTGTTTTTTTATTCTAGCGGTATCATTTGAAAATATCTAAAAGGTACAGTGTTTTTTTTATTCTAGCGGTTTAAATGGTCAATATCTAAAAGGTACAGTGTTATTGATCGTATTTTCTATACTATATATGACAAACATATTCCTAAAATCTCTAAAAGGGTTAAGACTACATACAAACCTTCTTGGTTTAACAACAATATCGAATCTGCAATTAATAAAAGAGACTGGCTTAAACGTTATGGAACTTCTGAGGACTTTTGTAGGCAACGAAATTATGTCAAACTGCTCGTGCGTAGGTCGAAGAAGGAGTATTTTAATAAGCTGCTGTCAGGCAAACCTAATGCCTAATCTATCTGGACTGCCATAAATCAAATAATTAGAAAAAACGCACATGTAATACAGCTGGACATTGCCAGATATCTGCTGATGACTTTAACAATCATTTTATATCATCTGTAGCGCTCAACACAGATGCTCATTACACAATCAGTGAGGAGCTTAAAAATTTTTGTAATTCTGCTCACCGTGGTAGGACAGAGCTGATCATTCCGCTTCTCACTGTTCATGAAGTATATGTTAGCCTAAGATCTCTTAAACCGTCTTCAACAACTTCGTTTGATGATATCTCTAATAAAGTATTGAAGATTTCAGCTCCAATAATTTCCTAAGTTTTAACCTATGTCTATAACCTCTGTATTGCCAAGCATTATTACCCGACACATTTTAAGCATACTAAGGTTATACCACTTCACAAAAAAGGTAACATCCAAGATGCTAATAACTACAGGCCAATTTCTATACTTTCTTCTCTCTCCAAGCCACTAGAAATACATATAAACAAATGCATGTCAAACTACCTAGAAAAGCTCAAGCTTTTCCATAGTAATCAGTCTTGGTTTAGAAAGTTTCATTCTTGTCACACTGCTCTGAGTAAGATGAATGAAAACTGGCTTGAAAATATTAACAAAAACCTACTCTGTGGCTTGCTGTTCGTCGATTTCAGAAAAGCCATTGATTCTATTGATCACACCATACTTCTTAAAAAACTAATTCCATACAAATTCCACGACTTTACAGTTAGGTTACTTCACTTCTTTTTATCTAACCGATCTCAACGCGTGTTTCACCTTAATACCATCTCTTCACAGAAATATGTCAATATAGGGGTTCCACAGGGCTCAATCTTAGGTCCTTTTCTTTTTTCTTTATACATTAATGATCTTCCATTACACATTGACGCTGGTCAGTGCGAGATGTTCGCTGATGATACTTCTTTACATGTCTTTGCAGACCGTGCTGTGTCACTCAGTTACAAACTTCAAACGTGTGCCAATCAGCTTGCTACTTGGACACAATTTAACAAAATGAAACTTCACCCCGATAAAACCAAGTCAATGTTTATTACAACTCATCAGAAACGCCTTCGTCTTCCATCCACCGCATTACACATTACTATAGACAATACAAATATTGAACAGGTTGATAGTTACAAATGCCTAGGATTGGTTATAGATCACAACCTCACTTGGTCCGATCATATTCGTTTTCTAAGAATGTACTTATTAAAGACGACTTTTCAATTAGCAAGGATAAAGAACTTACTCGGCTATAGGAGCAGGCTAGTTTTTTATGAAGCTTTTATTTAATCTAGGGGTCATCCATAAATGACGTCACGCTTTTTTTGACGATTTTTACCTCCCCCCTCCCCTCCGTCACACGTCGTCACAAAAAGCCAGACCCCCCCCCCCTAAAATGACGTCACACCTCAACCTACAACCCCCCTCAAAATTGCAGTTGAATTTTTTTTAAACATCGATATTTTTCCAAAATCTTGTCTAAACTATTACAATTTATTAAAACAGCTATCCAAAACGCGAAATAACGTCTAAAATTCGTTTTCTAACATTGCTTTTTTATAATGCAAAAATGTGACGTCGCAACATCTGAACCCCCCCCCCTCCCCCTCATCACACATCGTCACAAAATTACGGACCCCCCCTCCCCCCTACGAGTGTGACGTCATTTATGGATGACCCCCTAGGTTGGATTATGCGTCTGTAGTGTGGAGCGGCAGCTTTATAACTAAGCCGCGTCCTCTTCTATCTTTACATAAAAGGGCTATAAAACTGGTTACTGGCTTGTCTAGTAGTCTGGATTCTTTTCTTACAACTAAAATACTTCCATTAAATAAAAAGATAATATATACTAAATCAATTTTCTTATATAAAATTTTCCACGAAACAGCCCCCTCTTACTTATTAGACCTATTTTCTTTTAACAAAAAATTAAATCGTCGTCTTAATTTACCATTCCCATATACAACTTTTTTCCAAAAACATAGCTTTGCCTACTCTGGTTCTAATTTGTGGAACAATCTTCCTAATAAAATAAAGCTATTTAGATCTGAAAATATATTCAAATCTAAACTAAAACTACAATTATTTAATGACCTCTCTAACTGACTCATTGTAACATTTCTCATTCATCCATTATATTCTCTTTTTTATTTCATTTTGTATTATAACTATGTAACATTATTTCTTTATTCCACATTTTTAGTGCTAGGTTACTGCTATGTGTTATTGAATTGTTTTATTTGTTTTAACGGCCAATGTGAAAAAAGGCCTTCGTGCCTACAATTGTAACCGGTTTTTGAATAAATTTGAATTCAGGTGGTATCATTGGTCAAAATCTAAAAGATACAGTGCTTTTTATTCGTGGTTTTGTGCATAAGTTTGAGCAATGTGTTCAACTAATATTAATGGCGTCAGAAAGCATGAGGGGTAACACCAGGAATGAACCGCGGGAGTTATTGAAACTGATGATAAAATAGTAATAAAATTATATTACACACCATTTAAATTGATTTTACACAAATTCCTGTCATGAAAATTTTGAGAAGCCACATATCATCCATTTTTAAGAATGATTATCAATTAACGTAGGCAGGTACCTAGCTCCGGTAGCGAAACAATACGAGAGTACAGAGACATTATTGTAATCAAGATAAAAAAATTGAATTAAATTTTAATAGTTTTCGATGTTTTACGCCTTGCCACTGTATCAATTATAAAGTATTCTCAACAATTTCCCAAACTTTCATGGCGATCGCATAAAAGGTGCAGTAATGCATAAAATAAACAAAGAAACAAACATTCATTGCTTTATATATAATTATGTTTATATAATATATATATATATATATATATATATATATATATATATATATATATATATATATATATATATATATATATATATATATATATGTACACGATTTTATATTAGGATTACTCTCAAAGTTTGAGTGACGTACTATATCCGGAAGTAGAAATTTTCTCAATTTCGGTTTTCGTCAGTCCTGTTAAAATGAAAAAGGAGCTACGTTTTATAAATATATATAAGATTTTATGTCTTTGATTTTGCCAAATTTTAGCGATTTTCGGTGACCAAAAGTAGTACTTTTTGGTATGTCAAGCCTCGATAACATTGTACTGTGATATAGTGACATAAGAAGTGTCAACGCAATCTACCATTTTAAATTTCATGTTAAAATTTTGAATACGGGTAGCAGTGTTTGTATTCTTCGACAAAATATTACATGATAAAATAATGTAACATTTCTCTAAAGTAACAATTATATATTTTAAATTGGAATTCCAGAGTTCACCAGCATGCAGGTTCTAGGGTCTGCTGTTGACATGTCTGGGAGTGTTGTTGTAGCTGATGGTGTTGTTGCTGTTGTAAGCGGGGGATCTTTTACAAGTTACGTCTCAGAAACTCTTGTAAGATTCAGCAGTTTTTTTTTTTCATTTAGGTTACACATTTAGGTAACGATTAGCGGAACCACTCAGTTCTGTAGCAAAGCTGTAACTATCAGTTATTTAACACTTTAAATCAAGTTATATCAGAACTTAATAGTTCTTTGATACTTGTAAGTAAATATATAGCAAAACTATTTAGTTTTGGAAAATATGTAGGTCACTAAACAGATAAACTACGTATTTCTGCAGCACAAAGGGTAAATATGTTGCTGTAATAATTATATGTCACCCATCCCACGATTACAAACTCAAACATCTCGACATTAATTCAAGCAACAGTTACACTATATTTCTTAAACCAACAACATCTATGAAAAAGCTAAAACAAGAAAACACGCTACAAGTATGGATGTGCCAATAGTTCCAGCCTTACTAAACCACAAACTAGCCTATCTTAGTTCTACAAACATCTACATAAATGAAATATTTCTACAAAATTTAGCTGGAAGAAACAAAAAATGTTCATAAAAAGTCAAATTACATGTAACGAAATAGTAAAAGTTCAACACAACAATGCGATATATTTTTGAAAAGCTATTTTTATTTATACCGCGATTCTATTACAATTCTATTTTTGTTTTTGTGATTTCTGTCCTTTATAAAATACGTAGTCATTATTTTAAAATTAAGATTATTGATAAATTAATATGAAATATATATTTTATATTATAACATGTACGTATTTTTCTTCTTGGTTAATAAATATGACATGTTTTTATTTTTATTTCAATACATTTATGTATTTCATCGTATTCAAGGACCAATTAGTGGAACAAATGACGCCATCAGAAACCTACGGTACAACGTTCGTCATTACATCCTATCCCTTCGGTGCTTTAAATTCTATCGTCAAGATTGTCTTTACGGAGCAAGCAACTGCCTTGACCTTTAACACGTCGCTGCTCATTCAAAGAGCACAAGGGAGGTTATTTGTAGAGTACGGCATTGTCAGTGGGCGAGTTCTCGTTCTTAGTTCAAACAAACCTATCGTTGTGGCCTTGATGTCGGATGGCGAGTTAGGTGAGATAGTCTCAAACTGTCTTGTGTTTTAGATATACTTCGTAAAATTAACTAACCATTGATGTAATAAATATAAAACTGAAACAAATAGCGATTCGTTAGTGTAAGTGGCCTACGATGGAATACCCCACCTGAATCACGCTAGGTAGTCAGAGGTGAGCTTTAAAGAAAGTAAGAGGCATGTACAATAGTGATTTGGGTTCTGTACTCATAACTGAAGGGATTCGGCCACGACACTATTTACCCCATTTTTCGTACACATTTAGATTCCTAGAGGCAGTAGCATACGCAGGGTGGGAGCAGGGGGACCGGCCGCGACCACTACGATCATTTTAATGTTAGTGGTTCCTTTTTCGGATATTAATAAAAAAAATTTAATACACGTTTTCCAACACAAAATAAACAAACAAACAAAATAGAACAGCACGCTCATTACTGAAACTACACATTTAAACAGACATGTTTCGCAGTGGCGTCGCTAGGTCGGGTGTCACCCGTTGCGGCACCTCATAGTGTCACTCCCTCTTTTTTTCACTATGAATTTTGCAATTGTGTTCACCCCCCCCCCCCCCCCCCCCCCCTCTTCCCGTAAAATCTTTTAAGTGTTCGAATTTAATACTAGTGCTGTTTATATTTAGTAGGTTGTTAATATAGCTGGGTGTAAGATTGTGTTCTCTATCGTTTGCATGTCTACTTTATAGTGCCACCTCCCTTCCACTCCCTCCCTTGATTGGATCATATATTGGTAATAAAAATAATTTCTAACTTTAATTAATCATTCATTGAACTGGCAAAAAAACGTGTATTCATTATATATCGCATTTTTCGTCTTGGTGTCACCCCCCTAAATGGTGTCAACCGGTGCGATCCACACCCCTCGCCCCCGCCACTCGACGCCTCTGATGTTACGTAGCCTAAATATCATCTTTTAAAAGTGTATGCTTCTTGGCTTACTTTTCCTTGGCTAGATGTTTGATAAGCACTAGCGAGGCGCTTTTTTTTGTCACAATGTCAATCCACGTTAGCGCCTGTACATCAGCTGTTTGTGTTATTCTTGATGGATATAGAAAGTCAACCACCCACAAATAGATCTAATTCTAAGATGACAATGTAAGATATAGAAAAACAAAATACATGAGTGGTAAAAATAAAAAATTATCATTAGACGTAATGTAATATGTATAAGTAAACTTTCTTAAAAAAATTAAAGAAGTTCAAGTCAAAAAGAAGTTTGATGAAAACTGTAATACTAAAGCGAACATGGGAAGGTAATCTGCTGCAAGAATAAGATATATATTCGTCTTCCTTCTAGGTTCATTGCCTTTTTTGGTTGAGGTTAAACATCGCCATGTTTTCAAATATCGCGATGCAAGTCACGTTCTCTCCCCTCTTACTTAGTAATCGCCTCCTCTACCCATTGTTTACAACACGCTTACAAAGAAAAAATATCCCACCCCTCTACTTGAGACATAAAATACAAAAGTGTATTGTGCCTTGTCGTCACAGGAAACAAAAAACGGTGGCGTCTAATGTTGTTAACCCTTGTCTTCCTAAATTATTTTTAACTTGTTAAAGAAATTGACTGTTTAGTTAAGGATTCTGACGCGACTTTTTTTCACAAGGGACGATACTCGTGGCTGTAAACAAGGTTGTTCTAATTTTAGAACAGTTGTCTTTGCTCTCGTTTCTCTATTAGGGAAGACATGTGGGGAAGACACGCGACACGTCTTTTAAAATGTAAACAAACGTGCACAAGGTGCACTTAAAATAAACCCCGCTGCGAAAATGGCAACGGCCTGGTGATACTTTTTGGAAAACATGCTTTCATGTAAATAAAATAAGGGTCGCTTTTGTTGTCGCCATGATAATGTATACCTATAAGTTCTCTCCGCCTTTACCGACCTAGTATGAATTTCGCGCGCGCGAATGTGTGTGTGTGTGTGTACGTGTGTACATGTGTGTATGTGTGTGTATGTGTACGTGTGTGTGTATGTGTGTGTGTGTGTACGTGTGTACATGTGTGTATGTGTGTGTGTGTGTGCGTATCTCAAAAAAGCGTATCATGTCAACACCTGGGCAACAAGTCATAGTCAAAAAGGCCTAATTCATTACAGATCTATAGGAAATCCGTCTTTACATGTACTTACGATAGGGGGAGTAAACTCGTTTGAATAAAAAAATGTATTTAAATATATAGAGTTATAGAACCTTAAAGTTAACAGATAATGAAAAAAATAAAATAAAAAATTAAAATTAAAATTAAAATCCACCTCCCCACCCACCCACCTCACTTAGGTGGTGGAATCTTTTACTATATATCCTTTACTATATATATCCTTTACTCCTACTCCTGTCCCCCTTCACCGACCTGCTCACCCCTTCACCTACGTGCTCACCCTTCAATCACCTGTTCACTCCGTCACCCACCTGCTTACACCCCTCACCCATGTTACTATAAGCGAATATGTATTGAACACTTGTTAAATTTATCTGGCTCAGGGTGGTCAAATGGTGGTCAGATCAAAAGAAAATCGGAACGGTCATAAAAAACTTAATTACTTTTCCAGACTTGTAAAAAACATGTCTACCCCCGCATACCTCACGGACCAACGCACCAAGTCGCCCTGTCGCCCATTAAAAAACAGGAACCTAGCGAGACTTCGTTTCGTCTCAAAACCTGATTTAACGGTGGTTGAAAGAAAATTCCAACCCTTAAATATATTTTGTTTTCGCTGACCCTCGCTATAAGCGAATAGTTACAACAAGGTAGTAAAAAAGCCCGGTTGTTCAGCCTAATTACAGCACCAGCTGTTGCCAGCGAACCCGACATAAATCGCTGATGCGTGACCAAATTTAATTAGGTAGGCTCTCATTTGATGGCCCCGTGGGTGCGATCAATATTAGCTCGCCCTTGTACGGTGCTTGACAAAAACAAAGGATCGCGGATCGATAAGTAACAGCTGTGGCTGATCGTTATCTTTAATGAATGTTCTATTTTCGGTACACGTTTGTTGTGTTGTAGAATTGAACCTGTTTTTTGTACACGTTCGTTGTGGGGGAGAATTTAAAGCAACATACAAAGAAATAAAAGGAATTTCAAACAAATAATCAAATTACGTAACTAGTTAATAAAAATTAGAAAATAATAATTTAAAAATGTAATAATTTAAAAAATTAAACTCCAATTACGTAACTCGTTAATAATAATTAAACTAATTAAAATAAGTTAATAATAATTAAACTAATTAAAATAATTAAAATTACAAAATTTTAAAATTTTAAAAAATTTAAAAATTTAAAAAATTTTAATTTTAAAAATAAAAAACCCACGACACTGTACGTTTAAGTGTTAGTGGAAAGTGTGGTACCAGCTGTTGCACAACTGATGCACAGCTGTCGCCTGATGGTTAATGGATACACGAGGTCGAGGCGAGTCGATCAATACATTCCCATTAAAAAACGCGCAGCGCCGGGAAGTTTCACGGGCGGATCGATACGTAACAGCTGTCGGTAATGAGTAACACGCTAGTGTTGTTGTGGAGAATATAAAAATTAAAATGAAACTAATTAAAATGAATTTCAAACAAATAAATTATACAAAGTAATTAAATTAAACAACAAGTAAACAACAATTTAAAATAAAATTTAAAAATAAAAATTAATAATTTTAAAAAATTTAAAAATTTAAAAATTTAAAAAAATTTAAAAAATTAAAATCAAATTACGTAACTCGTTAATAAAGATTAAACTAATTAAAAATTAAAATGAAAAAAAATTAAACTAATTAAAAATAAACAAACAAAATACAAACAAAGTAATTAAAATCAAATTACGTAACTCGTTAATAAAAATTAATAAAAATTAAAAAAATTAAATTCAAACTAATTAAAAAACTCATTAAAATTACGTCACAAGGTCACTGATTACGTCATAAGGTCACCGGTGGTGACCTACTGACCTACTCCGCATCCGCATCCCCCACCCTAGGGTGGGTGAGTATTTTACTATATCTCATTGTCCCTGCGGCTCCACCACGCTCACCCACCTGCGCCCCCAGGTGGGGGAGTATTTTACTATATAACATGTTTAACCCTCACCATCCTGCTCCCCCAGGTGGGGGTGTATTTTACTATATGTCGATGTACCTCCACCTCCCCCAGGGAGTATTTTACTATATCTCATTGTCCCTGCGGCTCCTTCGCCTCACCCTGGTGGGTGAGTATTTTGCTATATGTCATTGTACCAGGCTGGGGGAGTATTTTACTATATATCCTTTGTTCCACCTCCACCTCCACCACCACCACCCCCATGATAACCAAAAGGGACCTAATATACTACTATTGTTTACCTGAAGTGTGCTCCGTAGAATTCGATTTTGCTTATCTTCGATATTTCAGTACTAGAAGGAATAAAATTTCAGATCTCTTGTATATCAACTGATTTAGTACATTTTCCAAAAGCATCTCGTAGAGATGCACACATTTTAGGTGGATTGTGTTAAAAAGTCTTTGCAAATATATGGTGGGATGGGGGGGGGGGGGGGAGTTGAATACATTATATAACAAACACATTCTCATTCAACTTCAAAAACGTTAATATGATTCAAGATGACAAGCACGTAGAGATGAACTTAACGAACATTTATTTTTATATCTCGGGTAAATTTCGTTAATTAAAATAATAGAAAAATACTGCGGAAAACAAAAAAAACTGCCGAACAAGATGAATAACAAAACTTTAAAATAAAATAAAATTTAAAAAAAAAACTGTAGTTTATTTGCAAACAGAAATATAGCTTTTGAAACAAGTAAAACTCTGTTAATATTGCTTTTGCAATTACCAGTTAAAGGTGTTGAACAAAGCATTGAGCTAACAAATACCTTATCATTATGTTAAAAATAATATTTTAATGAACACAAAAAGCAGAGGGATATACATATCTATATTAAGAGAGTTAGTATGGATTTTGTTGTGTATATGTTGTGCTTTATTTCGTTTTGTGTGATAAAAGGCTTTGTCTGATAAATCGATTTGTGCGATAAATCGCTGTGTGCGATAATTTTGTTTTGTGTTTTAGGCCAACCTTTTTTTTTCTTTAAAGAGTACTTTTTGAATGTATTATATACCGTAGCGATGAAATGTCATACAGCTAGTATACACACACAAACACACACACATATGTCGACTCGCCCCTCACCTAAATTGAAAATGCATCCGCCTCCGTCTAGAGGACTAAGATAGTCCCCATAGTCCACTAAAGAGCACGCCCCTGATTAAGCTAACGTAGTTTTTGTTTTTATTGTTTTTATTTTTAGTTCTATACGAAGAAATGTGCTTCGATTCACTGAATTTCTCTCTATTTAGCCTTCGACCCAGCGTTGGTCCTGATACACCCCGTGACGTACTGGTGTAGGCGATACACCCTGGCTTACAGCTTGACAGATGGTGATCAAATTAAGGCATCACTGGTGACTTACAGCAACTGTACCTCAAAGGTTTTGGTAAGTTAAACTCACTGTACTTGTACCTCAAAGGTTTTGGTAAGTTAAACTCACCATACCTGTACCTCCGAGGTTTTGGTAAGTTAAACTCTCTATAACTGTAGTTCAAAGGTTAGAGGTCAGATGATTTAGAGTTAAACTCAATGTATCTGTAGAGGATTAGGTGAGTTAACCTCACTATAACTGTACCTCAGAGGACTTGGTGAGTTAAACTCACTGTTCCCGTAGCTCAAAGGTTTCATTTATATAGTGGAGAATGAACTAGAAAACGTTTTACGGGACAGGGCGACAGGAACCTTAGTATTTATATAAAGCCGAGACTTAATACTTATCTTAACAAAGGAATTGAAAATTTCAATATCTGTTTCCACAAAGTTTATTAATCGAAATTAACTACAATTAAAAAAAACTGTTTCCGCCCCGCTTAACACAAAATGAAACATTAACGCCAGACTTAGCACTAAAATGTTGGATCTTGTCAAGTTAAGCGCCGTCATTAAGGCAAAAGTTAAGCCCCGTCACTTTTTGCCAGCTTCAAATTAATGCAGGCACACAACATTGACCTATTTCTGGTGTCTAGACATTTCAATATTTAAACGCACGCAACAAAAACAACTCCTTATCACAGGGTTAAGGTTAGGGCTAATTAGGGCTAGGGTTAGGTTTAGAGTTGTACAAGTTTCATATCCTCTTTGTGTATTTTTTTTTTTTTTTGGCGGGGGTTTACTTTTTTGTTGAGCTTATCTGGATAAGGTTCAAAATGTTTATTGATGAAAAAGTAAATATTGTAATCAACTAAAAAATTCTAGTTAAGCATATATGTAGATGATTCGTACACTACGAAAAAATAAAGATGTATCCTTAGACTTGTAGTATATCCAAGTACATTAAGATGCTACTATTTTCTTATCATCCTAATAAGGTGAATGGATCCCCCCTGAATCAAACACGATGGACAAACGAAAGCAGCGGCCAGTATCAAACTCTGAACGTCAATGTGACTGGCCTAACCCGGAACACGATAGAGATCAATGATTGCCTGTTTGGTGGCTTTTTGTCTATAACGAAATCAAAAGTTGGTAACGCGATTCCACTAGGATATAACGACACGGTTAGTAAATTTATGTGTGGTTTCTTATTCGTTGTTAGTAACAAGGTTATTATGTGATAGTGCCTGTTGTAAACATCGTGTTTGGTTTTTTGAGTACATTAAAAACATTGGGTTTACGCTAGCTTTAAAACGTGTATGTGATTTTGATAGTTTATGGTCAATGTGATTGCTGCATTTAAGAATATCGACACACAGCTTACTTAAAAGACACACTTTCAGGCTAAAACGAGCATTCGAAACATCTGAATCCTTCTATATCTGTACCTACATGTACAATTTACGTAGTTTACTCATTAACAATTTTAAAAGCTGTGCATTTTTTCACACCTATTTTATTGTAACAGGATGACGATGTAGCTGTTTCTAGCGTTGTTAGTGAAGCCTCATACAGCTGGTTATCAACTGGGCAGTCTGAAGACACAGCGACCGATAGATTTGCAACCATTTCCCGAGACGTTTCATTGTATGAGTCGACTCGTGTCAGTGATTGGATGATGACTACTGCATCTGACAGCCAGTTTATGACCACGCCTATTTATGACAGCGAGTTTATGACCACGCCTATTTATGACAGCGAGTTTATGACCACGCCTATTTATGACAGCGAGTTTATGACCACGTCTATTTATGACAGCGAGTTAGTGACCACGCCTATTTATGACAGCGAGTTAATGACCACGCCTATCGATGACAGCGAGTTTATGACCACGCCTATTTATGACAGCGAGTTTATGACCACGCCTATTTATGACAGCGAGTTTATGACCACGTCTATTTATGACAGCGAGTTAGTGACCACGCCTATTTATGACAGCGAGTTAATGACCACGCCTATCGATGACAGCGAGTTAATGACCACGCCTATCGATGACAGCGAGCTAATGACTACGCCTATTTATGACAGCGAGTTAGTGACCACGCCTATCGATGACAGCGAGCTAATGACTACGCCTATTTATGACAGCGAGTTAGTGACCACGCCTATCGATGACAGCGAGCTAATTACCACGCCTATTTATGACAGCGAGTTTATGACCACGCCTATTTATGACAGCGAGTTTATGACCACGTCTATTTATGACAGCGAGTTAGTGACCACGCCTATTTATGACAGCGAGTTAATGACCACGCCTATCGATGACAGCGAGTTAATGACCACGCCTATCGATGACAGCGAGCTAATGACTACGCCTATTTATGACAGCGAGTTAGTGACCACGCCTATTTATGACAGCGAGTTAATGACCACGCCTATCGATGACAGCGAGTTAATGACCACGCCTATCGATGACAGCGAGCTAATGACTACGCCTATTTATGACAGCGAGTTAGTGACCACTCCTATCGATGACAGCGAGCTAATTACCACGCCTATTTATGACAGCGAGTTAGTGACCACGCCTATCGATGACAGCGAGCTAATGACCACGCATATATCTGTCAGCCAAGACATGACAACACCAATCAATAACAAACAGGTAGTGACAACGAATAAAGATGACAGCGAGTTAATGACTGCGCA
Organism: Physella acuta; assembly: GCF_028476545.2. Taxonomy (NCBI): domain Eukaryota; kingdom Metazoa; phylum Mollusca; class Gastropoda; family Physidae; genus Physella; species Physella acuta. Next base: position 648,743 of record NW_026731854.1, read on the forward strand.
TTCTTCGGTCAGTAAGGTGACAACCATGACTATACAAGACAGCGATTTAGTGACCACGCCTATCTATCACAGCGATTTAACGACCACGCCTACCCAAGACAGCGAGTTAATAACCACGTATATTCATGTCAGTGAGTTAACGACCACGCCTACCCAAGACACCAAGACAATAAGCACGTCTACGTGGATTAGCAGAATTATAACCACGCCTGTTCATGACAGCTATTTAATGATCACGTCTTATTTGGTGATCAATACGATAACCTCTCCTATTCCTAACACCCAGTTAATGACCACGCCTACATATGCCAGTCAGATCCCTGTTAGCTGGTTAATGACCACGCCTTCACAACATTTTGATTCAATGGCAGTGAACAGATCGAGTGACACACAACAAACCACAGCGCCAACAACACCAAACAACCCAGCAACACAACAATCTACCACAGACACAACACTGGTTGATACAGTCAACCCAATAACAAAATATTGTCCTTGCTCTTGCTCCACCAAACAGGCAACAAAAAACCTCAATGTAAGTCAAGACACAAAACAAACTCTCAAACAACAAATAGAAAATTATTTAAAAGTTTCCACAGCTGAGCTTACAGCGACTTTACAGAGAAAAAATTGTTTGGAAAATGTGACCAGAAGTTCTCAAACTCTTGGACAGGTCATCTCTATCTCGTGTCTGTGTCTTGCTTTTGGTGTTTTGGTGTTGGGTGATTTGTTTAGGGTCTTTCGATTTCTGTATTCTTTGTTACTTTTGCGGCATGGCCGTCTTTATGAATAAAAATAGAAAATAGAAAAAAAAGAGTTTTCTTTTATATTTTTCTTATTGCATATTTCATTCACAACAATGCATATGTCATAAATTTTCGATGAAATATCCATTGATCAAGTAGTTATCTTTTAAAACATGGTATTCATAACATCAAACGCAACTTATTATTATCTTTTTTTGTCATACTGTAATGGCACAGCACATATTGACTCTTATGTCAAAATATTATTCGCCCAGATACTTTGGATTTGTATATGGGGCTCGTCAGTTTATTAAAGCGATTCATCTCGTAGAGAAACCGCACTGAATGTAAACACCGGTGTCTTGCGGTGAACTTGCTTCTGGAGTAAAATTTGATGACATTAGGATTCAGCCCCAAACCCAATACAATTACTAATTCTGGTCTCCGTTCTACTGGTTCTACAACCCACTTTGTGCCTAATGTATTGCCTAGCATCTCTTCGGGCTATTCTGTTCTGTCAAGGTCGAGAGAGGATCAAGTCAAATGGGCAACACATTATCTCTTCATTAAACGCCTAGAGACACGCTCCGGAGACCAATCTCCGGGGCAAGATTCAATTGTCTCAAAAGGCAAAAAGGAGCCATATTTATGCATGCATGCATGCATATTCAACTCACGATAATAAAAAGAATGTGAGCTTTCTCTGAGTGGAACCCGAAGGAGAGGGGGGGGGGGGGAGAGAGAGAGGGCGCTTAAGACATACCTAGATGCGCGAGTTCTTCTAGGTCCAAAGACAGCAGGTATGTCTTGTAAGGCTGCAAGATCAACAGCAGGAGACTAAACAAAAATTATGGTCATGGCCCTCTGCTACACAAGGAATAAAGAGATTCAAACCATTTCATTCAAATAAACCGTTTACTTTTAATGTAGAAATAGTAACGTGTAAGATCAAGTGAGACTCTCTTTGATTCTATAGGCTTAAACAGTTTAAACTAAATGACATTCAGAAGAATAATAAAATAGCTGTCTTTGTATGTACCATTCTAAAGAAAATGTAACGACACAATATTAATTACATTTTTATACAAGTAATACAATGTCTAATTATTAAATACTATTAATGATTAAAAAAATATATAATGACTATTTATAATATGAAAATTTATATTCATACCCATTAACTAATTTAATAAATAGAAAGGTAAATATCCTAGAAACAAAAACAAAACAAAGGTTTTTGTCTTGAAATAGCGCAACTACATTTACAAAGCTGATGGGTTTATTAGATAAAACAAACCAACAACCGCTGAGTCTATTGGTAATGAACACTCGCCAATACAATTAGACCTTCTCCAGTTATTAGCACTCATTAAATTATTTATGCTTTTTAATCAATATTTTGTACACACTGCACAGACGTTCTTGTGTGTGCCATGAAACTTTGAGGAGTAACTGAGAATAGTTCCAAGAAGATTTCTTTGGAAAAGAAAATTAATTTTTTTATCTGGGCGGTGCTATGGAGGGTTTTTATTTCGTCAAAACATGGTTTTGCGCCTAGAGTTCTAGAGCAGCTTTCTTAGCACTTGGTATCCATCTATTGGGCGTCCTGCATAGCGGGTGAAAGGTAGAACTATATTAAGCGCTAAAACTTAAACAGGCGCCCCGGCTATTGCGTGACCCGAAGCGCCCCGGTCTCCCATGTGACAACTATAGCGCCTACGTTCTTTTATTTTTTAAAGGATATACACTAAAGACACGGTGGATAACAGTTGTTGACTATATTGAATCTGGCGCGTCCTCCGGGACCCCTGCGTGGTTCCATTTGGCACCCTGGGTTTTCACGTGAGAGCAAAGATGTCTGCGTTCGTTGTAAACAGTGCGAAAGACAATGGATACTATGGGGCGATATAGTCACTCACTAAATTGATTCAGGCGCCGTGCCGGAGCCCGACAGATTGCAATTAGGCGCCACGTTCTATCCCATGAGCGCTATGGCGCTTAAATTCGTTTTAAAAAGTGCAATAAACTATGGATAAGAATGGGCGTTACAGTCATTCAACAAACCGAATCAGGTGCGGTCGCCGGCGCCCCAGCATTGTGCTATTAGGCGCCCTGGGTTATTATGCGGCACTATGACAACCAAGTTACATATAAGGAGCCTGGGATCTTACGCGGCGCTTCTGCGGTAGTGTAATCGGAGTTTCCGGGACCGCCCCTCTATGTCACTGATATCTGGGCGGTCACCAACGAGTGTTCTACCTCACTCTTACGGTTAGTGATTAACGTACATTCAAGGCTTTCATGCGGTAGTGTAGGTAAACCCATGCCCCGAAAAACAGGATCCAAGGCAAGACATTGTTTACATTTAAATTACTCAGTTTAAGAAAACTTGTCACACGTCGAAGAATATAGGATTAGTAACGCATAGATGAAATAATATTTTCGCTTAGTTTCCTAGAAAAATCGGATACATTTTAATAACACTAGGGTCGAAAAACCCAATTAATCTAGTTGTTAAATAAGTATGCCAGGGGAAGTAATTTAAAAAGAAATTCAATTCGCGGTAAAAAAAAAAAGAATGTAAATGAAAATACCGTTGACGTCCAAGACGACATTATATTTGGAGTATTATAATTAGTATGGATTGATAAAGTAGGTAAAACACGGATATTTTAAATACTGCCTTTAGTTTATTTTATGGATTTTGTTTATTATATGGATAAGTTTGGGTATTACGGTCGTTTACAAAGTTTAATCAGGCGCACTGGCTAGACTGTAGGCACTATGCGTTTATGTTTGCATTTAAGTTGTTTTTATGTTATGCGTTTGCTTTAGCGTTTTTGTTTTCGATTGTGGTTTGTTTGCGTTTCCATTTGTGTGTGCATTGTGTTTGTATTTGCTTTTTTCTTGTGTGTTTCTGTATGCGTTTTCTTTTGTGTTTGTGTTTTCGAGTTGCGTTTGTGTTTGTGTGTTCTTTTGTGTTGTGTTGTGTTTGTGTTTTCGTTTTTGTTACGTTTAGTTTTGTTCGGTTCCCAAGTTGGTACAATTTAGAGAGACTTACCGTGGTGGAGCACGGGTATATATATATATATATATATATATATATATATATATATATATATATATATATATATATATATATATATATATATATATATATATATATATATATATATATATATATATAAACGTATGTTAATTTATGTGTGATTGTTTGTTCGCTTGTCTGTGGGACTGTATGTTTCAGGTTGCGTTTTTCTGTGTGTATGTGTCAGAATGTAGACATTTGTTTCTGTATTTGTGTATGTCGGTATGTTTCTATTTCTTTAAATCTGTATGTGTGTCTGTGTCTGTGTCTCTGCTTATGTGTGTGTGTGTGTTTAAACTTGTAAATCAGCATGATAAATTATTTAGGAAACAAACAATAAACCGCTCTCTTGCTGAGATTTCCAGCCCTCAGGGTTAGTTGGTCACGGGCTAATTCTTTCCTATCGATTAACACATTTCATAAACACCCAAGTGTATTCTCAATATCAGTTCAAATAGCAAACAAGAACCCAGCGTTGCGTGAAGTTTAAAGTAACTTTACCACCGTGGCCCATTCTCTAAAAACATGATGTTCTAGAGTTACAACATTGACGGCATGAAAATGGTTCTTAGCGGTTGGATATTGTGTACATTGGCATTCAAATTTATACGTAAATATTGCTATTTTTTTCTTTATAATATTGCTATTACCGAACCCCCATTGATTACAACATAGTGGGTAAATGATAGGCGTATAAGTTTGAATCTAGCAAACATAACGACAACAATAAAGCAATAATTTGTTGAGAGTTACTACGCTACTTTATTTTACTAATGGTATTAAATACAGATTACAACTGAAAAAAATGTATTAAAGTTGTATTTTATTTCGGTCGCAATAATCAAATTAACCACACATAAGTAGACGAGCACTATATATTTGCTACAAAAAAATTTACCCACGTTACTACCGTCTTTCGTATAGTCTTTAGTTTCTTCGTTTGTTTCTTCTGCCTTCTTCTTTTGTCTGCATTCTTGTTTTCTTTGTTCTGCTTTCTTCTTTTGTTTGTTATGCTTTCTAATTCTGTTTGTTCTGCTTTCTTCTTTTGTTTGTTCTGCTTTCTAATTCTGTTTGTTCTGCTCTCTTCTTTTGTTTATTCTGCTTTCTTCTTTTTTTCTGCTTTTTTCTTTTGTTTGTTCAGCTTCCTTCATGTGTCTGCTTTCTTATTTTGTCTGCTTTTTTCTTTTGTTTGTCCTGTTTTCTTCTTTTGTTTGTTCTAATTTTTTGTTTTTGTTCTGCTTTCTTCTTGCTTTGTTTTGTTCTGCTTATTAATATATAAAGAGAACCTGAAACATGTGCCCACCTAATCATCAAAAAGTAATTAGGCTACGTCTTGAAACGTCATTTTTTTTAAACATCAGCAATCGATTGCAAGTCACCCTAATCAACGATCAACTGTTAACATTTATTTCATCAAAGGCGCATTCATGAACATTTTTTTCACTTTAAAAATATGTTTATAAGGATTAACAACATTATTTCGTAATCACATATCACAAAAGTAAGTTAAAAATAAATATTTTAGAAGATAGATAAACCTCATGTTAAAATTGTAAACAATTATATTTCTATATACATACCGATTGATTGGGATCCAGACAAAAGGCCGACATGGATAAAAGGCCGAAAGCTAAAAGTTCGACATAAAAAAGGCCGACATCCAAAAGGCCGACAAGACAAAAGGCCACACTTTTTTAAAAAATTAAAAACCAATTAAATAATGATAAAGTTAAAGTACAACATAGAACTAATAGGGTCTATTATGATAAATTATATGCAAAGGCACGTAGATATTTAAGTCTACTTCTATCTTCACGATCTGCAGTGACAATTGCTATCCTCCCCTCATTCTGTAAATATTTTTTTTTCGTTCTTTTTATGTGTCACCGAGCAATATTGCCTCCATCAAAACTTCCACTCTTACTTGTTATTGGTACACTTGAGATAATTACATTTCAATTAATTAATCCAATTAATATAGTATACAAAAATTATACTATACGCAATGAACGAACGTGGAATATACTTCACCTCTTGTCGGTATTTAACTTGTAGTCCAGTCAAGAAACGTGATAAGTACTTCGTTCGGTTTATTTCATTTCTTAGTGACATATTGTGGTAACGCCACCTATATGTTTATTATTTGTACACTCCAGTCCTCTCCAGTCGCATTATTCACCTTATAACGATAGCAATTAACATTGTGTCTTGGCGTTCCGCCTTATTGCATGTGGGCATAGTATTTCTATGTCTGTCAGCCTTATTGTTTGTCGGCCTTATAGTCTGTCGGCCTTATTGCTTTTGGCTGTCGGAGTTTTACCATTTTGATAAATACTATTAAATTGAAAAAAATCCTCTCTTTTATTACAAGCTTTTATTTAACTCAATTCCTCGTCAGTCTGTCGTCAGTCGTCAGTCTGTCTAGATCGAAACGCCCGAGCGAAATTGCAGGCACTTCTCACTGACAGTTATGGTTCGTTAGTTGGTACGTGGGTCAAGAAATGAAGGCAATGCAACAAAACTTTAATTAAACTTGACTTGATTGGTTGTCTGATTATTTTTTTATGCACTAATTAAAATTTTGTCCAAAGTAGTAGGCTGTCTCATCAATCTATTCCGCGCTATTAGACACACATCATCACGTTCAATAGGTGCGCAATGGTTTTTAGTCATGCAACTCTAGTGTAAATAAAACATGTAAAGTACTAAAATTTTTTTCATAAAAAACGTTTTAATAACAAGCTTTTATGTAATAATGCACTAAAAAGTAGAAAATAAATAATACGCTACTATTTAAATTACTATAAAGAAAAGCGTGGGTCTCTTCCTAGCAGTAACGTAACGAGGGGGGGGGGGGGGCGGGGGGGACACATGTCCCCGGGCGCCGACCTTAGAGGGCGCCAAAATGGGTTGGAAAAATAAATTGAAAGTTTGAGGGGTGCAAATCGAAATCTTGAGGGGCGGTGCAAATCGAAATCTTGAGGGGGGGGGGGTGCAAATCGAAAAGTTTGTCCCTTTGTCCCCGGGCGCCGGGAAGGGCTGCTACGCCTCAGCTTCCTAGATGTTAGTAAAGGTATCCAATAGATACTAAAGTGACCCACGCTTTTCTTTATAGCAATTTAAATAGTAGCATATAATTTTTTTAGTGCTTTGTTACATAAAAGCTTGTTATTAAAACGTTTTTTATGAAAAAATTTAACATTTATTTAAACATAAATATACTTGCGCAGGTTTTAAAAACTGAAATTTATGTGAATTGGAAAAAAACCATTCCACAACATAGAATTTTTTTTCCAGAATGTGTTTACAGTGGAGGACGTGAATTTATTGTGGCCTTCCCGTTCACTGAAGCTGATAATGTTAGTCTGTCTATAGTCTGTGTAGCTGACAACCCCATCAAAGTAACAGGTCAGACCTTTAACATCGATTTTTACAATCTTAAGATTGATGTTCCATAGGGCAAGTAAAGTAGAGTTCACCTGCTTCTGTGACCTAGTGATATGAAGGGATAGTGTGTTTAGCACTATGCACAGCAGACTTTACTTTCCCAAACGTAACTTAGGTACCCATCAGAGCTAGGTGGATTCGGGGACGATCTACTGACTTGAACCTGGATTTAAACTCGAGAAATTTGGATTAGAAGTCGAGGTCCTACTTCTCAATTTAGATAGTACAAAGTCATTTTATCTTATTTTAAATAAATTTCTAATTGCACATATAATTCAGGTGGGGGAGGGGGTGTTATGTAGACAAATGATTGACTATAACCGTCAACAACATTTTGTTTTGTTTTTAATGTGACATCTACCATTCAACAACATTGTATAGGCTTCACCTAACGACAGTATTAAAAATGCATGGGTTTATATTCGGAAATTGGTACTCTAAATCAGTTTTCCGTCTTCTACAATGTATATTTTCCCCTGTAACATTAATTTTGATGAAACGTACTTTCAGAATTTGCTAAGCTTTATCCTGTTTTTATGTATAAATTGCTAATTTTAAATAGATTAAAGCGGTACAGTGTTTCTTTTAGGCATCTCTTCAGGAAGAGCACGTCTACCTCCCCCCTCCACTAGAATGAAATGTAATTTATATATTAAATATATACTCTTATCAGGGTGCCTCTCCCTCCACGTTTCCATCGAAAGTTTCAAGTGTCCCCCACCCTCCCATGAGAAAAAACTGTAAGAAACACTCTTTAGGTACTTTCCAATGCTACTCTACTATGACTCAGTGATGCCGTTTATCATGTTAACCCCAATTTACTCAATTTTTAAGGGGATATGCTCGTTACAAAATCACTAAATTCTTGGTTTTTCACCATGATGGATTTCTTGCACTTTTGGATACTTCGTCAATTTTTTAAATTAAGAAAATAATAGACTTAATGAAAAAAACTTGTGTATAAAATACAATTTTTATGACCCTTTTAATTAAAAAATAAGCATTTATTTATCAATTTTACAAGCTCTCTACAAAACGTTTTAAACCAGACATCACATTGTATTTGGCGTCACTGGAAAGCTGGATTTCACATGTATTTGATAAGCGTATTTCCAATCATCTCAGAAAAATACAAAGCTTACAATTGGCTTAACAAATTACACAGATATGTTATTTTCGTGAAATACTTTTCGTTACTTTTTGCTGCTTTTCTCAGTTCGCTTTTTTAAAACTCTAAAACGAAACGCCTACTACTTTTTTATTTTTTAAACAATGACAACCTTATTTTCAGTAATTATTCTTCATGCAGAAATAAAAAATTTTCACGAGGGTATGTGATGACTTTCATAGAAAAAAGCTTTTAGTAAATAATATGCAAATTTTGAAACATTTGAATACTAAAAAGGGTACTTTTAAAATTCTGACCAGTAGCTTCTTCAAAAAGTTGTCGTAACAAAAGTTTTAATACATAAGCTATAAATGCATAAATAAAAAAGCCTTAGCGTTGTTGAAAGAACCGAAAAAAACAAAATAGCAGTGGTTTTTTCGGGTTTCCATGTCCACCAAAATTGTTTTCAACTCTTCTTTTGCTGTTTTATACTAGCTTTTATGTGCCAAACATGGAAAATTATTTAAAAGGCATTAGATCTTAGATTGTAAAAATAGAAAAAAAAAACTTAGCATATTCCCTAAAAAAATAATAGAAGTTTTGTTTGTGTTAAGATGTTTTATGTTAAATGTTTTAGTATCCGCGCCAAATGCAGTAAATATTTGGCCATCGACTAACTACACAATGTGTGGACAGTTCTCACTGAATGTGATAATTAAGTAAGTATTTTTTAATAACTTTCATGTACTTATATTCGCTATATGTATGTTTGTCATTTAGCAACACAACATTTTTATTCTCATGATCCTATTTTACAAAAGCAGCATCTTACAAAACCACATTCCTTAGAGTCACAAGCTCACAAAACCACATTCCTTAGAGTCACCAGCTAATAAATCAAATTCCTCACATACAATTTTTTTTTTAAAGTTAAGTTAAAAGACAGTGCTATATATAATATACTATATTTCTCAAAATACCTTACATAAATAAAAAAAAAACCTTCTAGTTATATAAACGATCCCTACAATGTAACAAACCCCTTGTTTTATAAAATGTAACTTATTGTTAGTGGCGGTGTTCACCTTAAAGACGCTTGAGTCGTACCTATGGAAAACCAATGTTTTCCTGAGAGTAATACATAATTTAATAGAATTTTACGATCCTTTTTTTAAAAGGACCAAAAAATGTTAAAATAGAGCGCATTATTTATTTAACGCCTGCTTGAAACCACCTATATAAATATATCATTCAAACGCGTTTGTCCGACTCAGGGAGCTGTAAAACGTCGAGATTTACAAAAGTCTCGATTTTTTTTTGCACGATTAAAAGATTTTCTCTATACTTCGTATATACGAGAAAGTAAAAAAGAAACTTGACTTTTTATAAGTTAATAAAAAGCTGGATATATTTTTAAAAATCGTTTCATTTTTATGTTTTACATCAATAATGTACACTCTGTTCAATTCCAATTTAGAAAACAATATTGTTTAAATCTTTGATTGAACGATATTAAATGTTCTGAAGATTACCAATATATTTTTGACCTAACACAATTCATTGTCTGTAGATTACCAATATATCCTTAACCTAACGCTGTTTATTGTCTGTATGTCACAAATATATCTTCGACCTAACGCTATTAACTGTTCTGTAGATTACCAAAAACTTTAATGCTGACAACGTCTGGTGTATCCTACATGACGGTCTACATTAAAGCAGACGGGGCCATTGTTGTATCCGCTACAGAATTTATATTTAGCAGGTAGGTTTACTCTAACCGTATAATAATTCGTAAACATTTAATAAGTTTTGCACAATAAATTGCGACCATGGCTGTTATGATTCAATAGACAGAGTAATCTTATTTTATTATTATTATTTTTTTACAAAAAAAAGCGGATCTAAGCTAATCCCACTTAATAATAAATGCATTAACTCTACCGGACTGATTTGTTTCACATAAAACATTTTGCGCATAAATTAGCTGATATAAAAATTTATACAGAAACGTTGATTAGTTTTTTCAAAAGTTATTTAATAATCTAATTGCATCATAATTCATATCACAGTGCAATGTTATCGAAGCTTCACGTACCAAAAAATACTACTTTTGGTCACCGAAAATCGCTCACATTTGGCAAAATCAAAGACATAAAATCTTTCACATATTTATAAAACATAGCTCCTTTTTCATTTTAACAGTACATACGAAAACCGAAATAGAGAAAATTTCTACTTCCGGATATAGTACGTCACTCAAACTTTGAGAGTAATCCTAATATAAAATCGTGTATATATCTATAATAATAGAGTTTCGCTGTCTGTGTATCTATTTATCTATCTATCTGTGTATCTATGTATCTGACAAGAACGCTCCAGAGAAAACACAAGCAAATTAAAAACATGCATAGTAATTCGAAAAACGAAATATGACGTCGTATAGTAGAAAATAATATCAAGCCGGAGAGTGCACACATTAATATGACGTCATTGATTCTCGAGTAAACATTGAATAAAATAGCAATTTTGTCTAATCTAAGGGGTTTGCGTGAAGAGTTTCTTTCATACGATTCTTCGGGTAGGGGCGAAGCCCCACCCCCGCGTAAGAACATCTAAGCCCCCCCCCCCTCAACTCAAAAGAAATGTCTTCATCGATAATCTATAATAAAATTACCGCCTTATTAATGTGTCTAATCCAGGGGTCGGCAACCTTTTGAGACGAAAGAGCCAAAAGTTGCAATTTACTAAATTTCCCAGTTTTTAAAGAGCCACATACATATTTATTTCAATATTATATTTTATTCGGAATATATATATATATATATATATATATATATATATATATATATATATATATATATATATATATATATATATATATATATATATACATATATATAGGCCTATATATAATTTAAAATAAATAGCTTCTAAAATGAAATAATATTTATTCCTATAAAAACATACATATGAATAGCACAAAACATTTTAAGGTAAAATATCTAGCTCTGCTAGAATAATAAAATCAGTAATCAAATTATATAACAATAATTATTGATACTATTTACTCTGTGTCTTCAACAACAAAAAAATGTATTTTTTTTCTCGAAACAATCATCTTTTTCAAGCAAGGCATAGGCTGGGTTTTACTTTCCTTGCAGTTTACATTTAGCTCTTTTATTTTCTTTGTAATATCCACCATGAAGTTAAATGTTTCGATTCGGGATGGACAATTTAAAAAAAGTACATTGAAATAGGGAGTAACTAAATATTCTAATAGAATAGCGAGTGTTGATTGTTTATATTTAGTATTATATCGTCCATGTTGCAGAACAATATTTTTAAAAGTTTCGAAAATAAAGTGATATTTGTGCATGGAGCTGAAGAGCCGCATCTTGACATCATAAGAGCCGCATGCGGCTCGCGAGCCGCAGGTTGCCGACCCCTGGTCTAATCTAAAAAGTGGTTTTCTTGCAATTTCTTTAATGCAATTCTTCGGGTAGTGGCTAAGCGCGACACCAGTGTTTCTTTCACGCTTTTTCCTCCCCGGAGGGGGGAACTTTTTCTAATCTAAAAAGTGTTTAGCTTGCAGTTTTTTTTTCAAGCATCTCTTCCGGTAGGGGCGAAGCCCCGCCCAGATACTTCCTTTAGTTTGTATGATCTACAAATGCGACCAGTGTTTCTTTCAGACTTTTTCCTCCCCGGAGAGGGGTGGGGGTACTTGAAATTTTCGGGGGCGGGGGTAGAATTTTCTGGGAGGGGGCGGACAATGGAAAAAGTATATAATTATATTTCGTTGAATGGGACGGTAGACATGTTTTGGAGTGTGTGTGTGTGGGGGGGGGGGGGGGGGGGAGGTGGGCGAAGCCCCCTCCTTCTAAGTAGTTGCCTGAAAGAAACTCTTAATGCGACTTTTGTCATGAATGAGATTAGGTGCATGTTTTAGGGATATGCCTATGACTATATTTTGAATAAATTAAAGTACCGAGAAAATAGACAGCACTATCAACCTAGCGCCCGTTGTATCCTTCCTCAACGGGCCATTTTTCTCGTATATATATATATATATATATATATATATATATATATATATATATATATATATATATATATATATATATATATATATATATACACACATACATACATAATTATATATAAAGCAATGTATGTTTGTTTCTTTGTCTATTTTATCCATTACTGCATCTTTTATCCGATCGCCATGAAAGTTTGGGAAATTGTTGGGAATACTCCATAATCGATACAGTGGCAAGGTGTAAAACATCTAAAACTATTAAAATTTAATTGAATTTTCTTTCTTGATTACAATAATGTCTCTGCACTCTCGTATTGTTTCGCTACCGGAGTTGGGTACCTGCCTACGTTAATTGATAATCATTCTTGAAATTTGATGATATGTGGCTTCTCAAAATTTTCATGACAGGAATTTGTGTAAAATCAATTTAAATGTTGTGTAACATAATTTTATTACAATTTTATTATCAGTAACAACTTCCGCGGTTCATTCCTGGTATTGCCCCTAACCCACCTATCAACACGATATCACGTGGTCACATACTGCCGTGTCAACAACTGCTTCATTGTCATTGTTGCCGCTCATAAGCCTGTCAATGTCAATGTGACATTATGCTTGAATAACTCAACCACGGAGATTACCTTCAGCTCATCGCGCTATAGGGATGGTGCTGTCATTAGTCAATATCTAAAAGGTACAGTGTTATTGATTCTAGTGGTATCATTGGTCGATATCTAAAAGGTACAGTGTTATTGATTCTTGTGGTATCATTAGTCAATATCTAAAAGGTACAGTGTTATTGATTCTGTTGGTATCATTGGTCAATGTCTAAAAGGTACAGTGTTATTGATTCTAGTGGTATCATTGGTCAATATCTAAAAGGTACAGTGTTATTGATTCTGGTGGTATCATTGGTCAATGTCTAAAAGGTACAGTGTTATTGATTTGTGGTTTACTGTATACGTGTGAGAATATGTTAAACTAATATTAACGGCATCAGAGAGAGTGAGAGGGGGGGGTGGCTCTGCTCTGTATGCTGCTATTTAGGAGGTGATGAGAAATAAAAGTAAAGCTACAATTACTGACAAATTAATGAGTAATCCATTAATATTAATTGAATGGCAGTGAACAGGCGTAACCACAATGCGAAAATTAAAACTTGTATGTGAATGTGTATAAATTCAGTAAGAGACATAAGAAGTGTCAACGCAATCTACCGTACTACAAAATTAATTAATTATTGAAAATTACCATAAATACCGTTTAACGATATGTGTCTTCTTGACAATCATTTAGGACAATAAACAATAGTTTTAAATTTTATGTTAAAATTTTGAATTCGGGTAACAGTGTTAGTTTTCTTCGACTAAATATTACCTGATAAAAAAATGTAATAATTATCTAAAGTAACAATTATATATTTCAAATTGGAATTCCAGAGTTCACCAGCATGCAGGTTCTAGGGTCTGCTGTTGATATGTCTGGGAGTGTTGTTGTAGCTGATGGTGTTGTTGCTGTTGCAAGCGGTGGATCTTTTACAAGTTACGTCTCAGAAACGTTTGTAAGATTCAGCAGATTTTTCAGTTAAATAACATTTTATTTAGGTAAAGATTAGCGAAAATACTCAGTTCTGTAGCAAAAAGCTGTAACTGTCAGTTATTTAACACTTAAAATCAAGTTATATCAGAACTTATAGTTCTTTGATACTTGTAAGTAAATATAGAGCAAAGCTATTTAGTTTTGGAAAATATGTAGGTCACTAAACAGAAAAACTACGTATTTCTGCAGCACAAAAGGTATATATGTTGCTGTAATAATTATGTGTCACCCATCCCACGATTACAAACTCAAACATCTCGACATTAATTCAAGCAACAGTTACACTAAATTCCCATGAAAAAGGTAAAACAAAAAACACGAAATATGTACAGATGTGCCAATAGTCCCAGCCCTTCCAAACCAAGAACTAGCCTATCTTAGTTCTATAAACATCTTTATACATTATATATTTCTACAAAATTTAGCTTGAAGAAACAAAAAATTGTTCATAAAAAGTCAAATTACATGTAATGAAATAGTAAAAGTTCAACAAAACAATGCGATATTTATTTTTGAAAAACTATTATTCCTAAAACTGCGATTCTTTTACAATTATATTTTTGTTTTTGAGATTTCTGTCCTTTAAAAATACGTTTAGATTATTGGTAAATTAATATGAAATATATTTTACTTCTTGGTTAATAAATATGACATGTTTTTATTTTTATTTTATACCATTTATGTATTTCATCGCATTCAAGGACCAATTAGTGGAACAAATGACGCCATCAGAAACCTACGGTACAACGTTCGTCATTACATCCTATCCCTTCGGTGTTTCAAATTCTATTGTCAAGATTGTCTTCACGGAGCAAGCAACTGCCTTGACCTTTAACACGTCGCTGCTAATGCTAAAAACACAAGGGAGGTTATTTATAGAGTACAGCATTGCCAGTGGGCGAGTTCTTGTTCTTAGTTCAAACAAACCTATCGTTGTGGCGTTGATGTCGGTGGGCGAGACAGGTAAGATAGTCTCAATTTGCCTTGTGTTTTAGATACTATACCTTTTTTATATTAATGTGCCATCGTAGTAATAAATATAAAACTGAAATAAATAGCGATACGTTAGTCTTAGCGGCCTGCAATGGAGATATAGCATTGGTGTAGGCAGGAAGGGAAGGGGGGAGGGGGGGCTACAACACCCCCCCCATGGACCTCTCTGTAAAAAAAAATTTTGTCATATCACTGTGACATATTTAAGATAATTTTCTAACACTTAAATCCATCGATAACCAGCGACAAACAAACATATGCGTTACAGAACTGAGCTTTATATATTAGATTACTTTGTTTTGGTGTTGGGAAAAAAATAATTACATAATTAGCGGGGATTGATCAAGTGCAAATGTTGTAGGTATTTTACGGATAAGCTTGGAGTATTATAATTGTTCATTAAATTGAAACAGGCGCGTTCGTTTAAGTGAGTGCAAAAACTATGAATAAGTTGGGGTACTATAGTCGTTTATTAAGCTAAAACAGGCGATTCTGCCCCGGGCGTTTATGTTCGCGTTAGTGTTTTCTTTGTGTTTAGGTGGGTTTGCGTTAGTGGTTGCGTTTTGATTTGGTTCGTTTTTGTTCTTTCTTTTTTCGTTTTTGTTTGTGTTTTTTTGTTTGGGTTTGTATTTGTGTTTTTGGTTGGTTTTGCGTTTGGATTTGGTTTGTTTTCGTTTGCTTTTTCGTTTTTTTTTTTTTTTTTGGTATTGGTGTTTGTGGTTGGGTTTGTTGTTAGGTTTTTGTTTTCGTTTGTTTTTTCTTTGTGTGGGTTTGTTGCTAGGTTTTTGTTTTCGTTTGTATTTGTAATTGTGTTAGCGTTATGTTTGCGTTTTGTTGTTTTGGTTTTGGTTGGTCGTGGTTTGGGTGAGCAATGCCGGGTTTATGATGATTACTAAACACACAGGTAATGGTCTTTAACAGAAAGGTTTTTCACAGAAGCCAGAGCAGGGCCTGGCCGGGACGGCTAGTTAAAAAGTAAATGCTTTTCAACTAATGCAATGGTTTTATAAATGGAAGTAATTGTGTTTTGCCTAATTTATCAAAGGGAAGTAAGCGCTATAGGACTAAATAAAGACATAATTAGAATTTTTGTAAAAGATGATATTATTTTAAAACTTGTGTTTGATGAACATGCCGACAATTATTACTATAATTTGAAAAATGAAAATGATTTCCCAACACTTTTAATAGTAATTTTTTAACTCATAAATTTAGACAAATGCGCACGATAATTTTCTAACACTTAAATACATCGATAACCAGCGACAAACAAACATATGCGTTACAGAATTGAGCTTTATATATTAGATATATATATATATATATATATATATATATATATATATATATATATATATATATATATATATATATAGGGGGGGGCCAAAATTTTTGTTTGCGGGGGAGCCTTTTTTTTCTAGTTCCGCCACTGGATCAATACAGTGATCTAACCCATACGTTGTCATTATATTGTAAAATGATCATAAAAAAACACAAAAAGCTTATTAAAAGTGTATGATCTAAACTGCAAGACCAATATTTTAGTTATTCAGAACATTCCACCTATCAAATTTAGGTTTTTTATTACATCGAAAAGCGTGGTTTTTATACCAACTCTGATTTTAAAAAAAAACGTTCATTATGCTGTGATATATTAGCATTTATGATGACAACATTTTAAATTCTGATTCTAGACAACATATTTTTGTAAGAGCGAACAGTATTAAGCTTATATATTACACACTAAAGTTATTATTGATCTGATTTGACATTTACAATTAAATGTTTAGACATATACATTTCTATATTAAGAGAATAATTATTTCTCCTAGTTCGCTTGTCTTAATTAATATTCCAGGTATCAATGTGTCAATTTTTTACAAGGATTACAAAACAGATTGTGTTGCGTTCACTGGTTTTGGTTGTATTGTGTGTAATTTTTTTAGTTGTTTTGTTTAGAAGGATAATTCTTTTTGCTTTGGCGGCCTATTTTGTGTTTTTTTTTAAAGCAGTAACGTAGCGAGAGGGTGGTGGGGAGGGGGCTGCGGGGGGTGCGGAACGCACCGTCTGACACTATTTTTGGAGGGGGGGGGGGGTGACACCAAGGCAAAAAGTAGCAAAAAATATACAGAAAATTGATAGTTCCAGTTAAATAAGTGGTCAATTACAGTGTTAACTAGTCTTTTTAAGAGCTTATATATATATATATATATATATATATATATATATATATATATATATATATATATATATATATATATATATATATGGGGGTAAGTGACACCATTAATTGCCTCACCGGGTGACACCCGACCTCGCTACGCCACTGCTCCAGAGTACTACTTTTAATTTACTTTACATTATAGCGAAGCAATAGCATACAGCTAGTATATATATATATATATATATATATATATATATATATATATATGGGGAAAAATGGAATCCCCCATGAGACGATCCTGGCTACGCCACTGCTAGATTGTCTGGGGTAGAGCTTTAACGAATATAAAAAGACATTTACAACTATGACATGGTCTCTATAATCGCAACTGACTGGATATAAGTACTCGGACACGACGAAACATACATATTTGTTTATATAACCTGAAACTCCTTGAGGACAAGGCTAGTCCACCGAAGAGCATCCCGCTGATTATGCTAACATAGTTTTAGAATATATTCTTTGTGTCCTATACCAGGGGTCTCCAAACTACGGCCCGCGGGCCGGATGAGGCCCGCGAGGTCCTCTCATTCGGCCCGCGACGATCTTTTTGTCCACTGAATAAATGTTATTAGAGGTGACTTTGCACAGAAAATTCAAAACAATTTCAAAAATGTAGTTTTGGGTGCAAGTACCAATGCCCGCCGTGCTGCAGACATTGGTGAAAACATCGTAACTCAAATAGCGAAATATGCTAGCAAGTTTTGCCATTTTTCAATTGCAATGGATGAGTCGCTGGACAGCTGTTCCACCTCTCAACTGCTTGTGTTCATTAGAGGTGTGGATGAAGACATGAACATAACACAAGAGCTGGCTTCCCTACATAGAATGTATGACACTGTTACCGAAGAGGATATCTTAACATAGATAGTTCAGAGACAACCACAAAATCGCAAGATTTATCATATTTCACATAAGTAAGATTGCTAATTTTGCGAGAAAGCTCCGAGCAGAGTATTTAAGTTAAGAAAAGAAATAGGTGACTTCCTGAAAGTAAAGGCAAGCTACAGCCATTATTGTCTGATGAAGAGTCGGTATAGAAATTGGCCTCTGCTGCAAACATAACTAGTCATTTAAATTTTCTGAACCTAAAACGGCAAGAGAGGGAAATCTAGTTTCTTATCTATACACCCACCTAAAGGCCTTCGGATCCAAACTTGTATTTGGAATAAGTACAGGCCAACTTGTCTTTACGGCTAAAGCAACAAATGAATTTCCCACGTCATTTACATATGATCACCAAAGACCTCCAGCTGCAGTTTCAAAGGCAGAAGAAGTCAGACTGTTTCAAAGCCCATTTGAAGCAAGTTGCACAGATGAGTTGTATGAACAAACGTTTTCAAAAGTAAAATCCGTGAAGAACAATTTTAGAGCAAACTTGGACCTCGAGTGTGTTGTCGACCCCCGAAAGTGTTTCTTCCAGACTTTTTTCTCCGTAGGGGAGTGGGGGGGGGGGTCAGGGGGTTGGGGGTGGAGACTTGAAATTTGTAAATATTTCTATTAAATTATATTTCGTTGGGGGGGGGGGGAGGAGGCGGTAGACGCTCTTCGTCTCCTAAACGAAGAAATGCGCTTAGATTAACTGAGTTTCTCTCCATTTAGCCTTCGACCCAGCGTTGGTCCTGATACACCCCGTGACGTACTGGTGTAGGCGATACACCCTGGCTTACAGCTTGACAGATGGTGATCAAATTAAGGCATCACTGGTGACATACAGCAACTGTAGCTCAAAGGTTTTGGTAAGTTAAACTCTATATAACTGTAGCTCAAAGGTTTTGGTAAGTTAAACTCTATATAACTGTAGCTCAAAGGTTTTGGTAAGTTAAACTCTATATAACTGTAGCTCAAAGGTTTTGGTAAGTTAAACTCTATATAACTGTAGCTCAAAGGTTTTGGTAAGTTAAACTCTATATAACTGTAGCTCAAAGGTTTTGGTAAGTTAAACTCTATATAACTGTAGCTCAAAGGTTTTGGTAAGTTAAACTCTATATAACTGTAGCTCAAAGGTTTTGGTAAGTTAAACTCTATATAACTGTAGCTCAAAGGTTTTGGTAAGTTAAACTCTATATAACTGTAGCTCAAAGGTTTTGGTAAGTTAAACTCTATATAACTGTAGCTCAAAGGTTTTGGTAAGTTAAACTCTATATAACTGTAGCTCAAAGGTTTTGGTAAGTTAAACTCTATATAACTGTAGCTCAAAGGTTTTGGTAAGTTAAACTCTATATAACTGTAGCTCAAAGGTTTTGGTAAGTTAAACTCTATATAACTGTAGCTCAAAGGTTTTGGTAAGTTAAACTCTATATAACTGTAGCTCAAAGGTTTTGGTAAGTTAAACTCTATATAACTGTAGCTCAAAGGTTTTGGTAAGTTAAACTCTATATAACTGTAGCTCAAAGGTTTTGGTAAGTTAAACTCTATATAACTGTAGCTCAAAGGTTTTGGTAAGTTAAACTCTATATAACTGTAGCTCAAAGGTTTTGGTATGTTAAACTCTATATAACTTTAGCTCAAAGGTTTTGGTAAGTTAAACTCTATATAACTGTAGCTCAAAGGTTTTGGTAAGTTAAACTCTATATAACTGTAGCTCAAAGGTTTTGGTAAGTTAAACTCTATATAACTGTAGCTCAAAGGTTTTGGTAAGTTAAACTCTATATAACTGTAGCTCAAATGTTTTGGTAAGTTAAACTCTATATAACTGTAGCTCAAAGGTTTTGGTAAGTTAAACTCTATATAACTGTAGCTCAAAGGTTTTGGTAAGTTAAACTCTATATAACTGTAGCTCAAAGGTTTTGGTAAGTTAAACTCTATATAACTGTAGCTCAAAGGTTTTGGTAAGTTAAGCTCAATGTACCTGTCCCTCAGAGGATGTTGTAATTTAAACTCACTGTACCTGTAACTCGGAGGATTTGGTGAGTTAACCTCACTATAGCTGTAGCTCATAGGTTTTATTGAGGTAAACTCACTGTTCCAGTAGCTCACAGGTTTTGCTGAGTTAAACTCAATGTATCTTAGCTCAGAGGATTTGGTGAGTTAAACTCAATGTACCTGTAACTCAGAGGATTTGGTGAATTAAACTCACTATACTTGCAGGTCAGAAGAATTTGTGAATTAAACTCACTGTGCATATAGCATTTATGTAGAAGAAATGCAAAATGCACATATTAAAGACGTTTCAAGTAACCTACATTAGATTCAGGTACATAAAATACTACTTTTGTCTTATCGTCCTAATAAGGTGAATGGTGTCCCTCTGAATCAAACACAATGGACAAACGAAAGCAGCGGCCAGTATCAAACTCTGAATGTCAGTGTGACTGGTCTAACCCGGAACACGATAGAGATCAATGATTGCCTTTTTGGTGGCTTTTTGTCTATAGCGAAAACAAGAGTTGGTAACGCGATTCCACTAGGATATGACGACACGGTTAGTAGATGTTAACAGTGGCGTAGCGAGGTCGGGTGTCACCCGGTGCGGCACTTAATGGTGTCACACCCCCCCCCCCCCCCCAGAGGCATAGAGACCCTTCCCAGGGACAAACTTTCAAACTTTCGATTTGCACCCCCCCCTCGAGTTTTTCTCTATATATTTTGCTATTTTTTGACTTGGTGTCACCCCCCTAAATGGTGTCACCCGGTGCGGTCCGCACCCCCCGCCCCCCCCCTCGCTACGCCCCTGGATGTTAACCTTATTTTTCGTTCATCATAAAAACTGTGCTTGTTTTTGAGTGCATTTAGAAATTCTAGTGTGTGTTTATTTGCAAAATATATAATCATTGGGTCATCTAAGACTATCGAATGCATAACTTACTTTAAAATAAAAATATGTGCTAGGCTTAACATGCCTTACATAACCTTGGATTATCGTAATTCTTCTTATCGGTACCTAATGTACAATTTAGTTCGATTACTCGTATAAACTTTTTAACCCTATATTGCATGCATTATTGCTTTGGTTGGTAAAAATTTTTTGACTTCGTATTTCTTCAGCAAATGAACTTACTTGGGATGTGAGAAATTTTTTTTTTAATAGATGATACATATCAAAACAATTTTAGTGCAATTTTAACACCTATTTCATTGCAGCAGGATGACAATGTTGCTGTTTCTAGTGCTGTTAATGATGTATCAAACAGCTTGTTATCTTCTGGGCAGTCTGAAGACACAGCGGCTGATAGTTTTTCAATTTCCCGAGACACGTCATTGTATGAGTCGACTCGGGTCAGCGATTGGATGATGACTCTCACATCTGACAGCCAGTTAATGACCACGCCTATATCTGTCAGCCTAGAGATCACAACACCAATCAGCAACACACAGTCAATGACCACTGCTATAGATGACAGCGAGCTAATGGCCACGCCTATATATGTCAGCCAAGAGATGACACCAATCAACAACAAACAGTCACTGACCACTGCTATAGATGACAGCGAGTTAATGACCACGCCTTCTTCAGTCAGTACGATGATGACCACGCCTATACAAGACAGCCATTTAGTGACCACGCCTTTCTATTACAGCGATTTAACGAACACGCATCCCCAAGAGAGCGAGTTAATGACCACGCCTTTAGTCAGTACGATGTTAACCACGCCTACACAAGACTTAATGACCACGCCTTCAGTCAGTACGATGTTAACCACGCCTATACAAGACAGCGAGCTAATGGCCACGCCTAACCATTACAGCGATTTAATGACCACGCCTTTAGTCAGTACGATGTTAACCACCCCTACACAAGACAGCGAGTTAATGACAACGCCTTCAGTCAGTACAATGTTTACCACGCCTACACAAGACAGCGAGTTAATGACCACGCCTTCAGTCAGTACGATGTTAACCACGCCTACACAAGACAGCGAGTTAATTACCACGCCTTCAGTCAATACGATGTTAACCACGCCTACACAAGACAACCAGTTAATGATCACACCTAACCATTATAGCGATTTGGTGACCACGCCTATCCATTACAGCGATTTAACGACCACGCCTACCCTAGACAGCTATACAATAAGCACGTCTATGTCGATCAGCATAATTAAAACCACGGCTCTTCATGACAGCAATGTAATGACCACGCCTTATTCGATGAACAATATGATGACCTCTCCTATTCCTAACACCCAGTTAATGACCACGCCCATATACGCCAGTCAGATCCCTGTTGGTTGGTTAACGACCCCGCCTTCACAATATATTGACTCAACAGCAGAGAGCAGACCAAATAGTACACACCAACCCACAGCGCCAACAACACCAAACAACCCAGCAACACAACAATCTACCCCAGACACAACACTGGTCGACACAGTCAACCCAATAACAAAACATTGTCCTTGCTCTTGCTCCACCAAACAGGCAACCAAAAACCTCAATGTAAATCAAGACACGAAACAAACACTCAAACAACACATAGAAAAACATTTAAAAGTTTCCACAGCTGAGCTTACAGCGACCTTGCAGAGAAAAAATTGTTTGGAAAATGTGACCAAAAGTTCTCAAACTCTTGGACAGATCATCTGTATCTCATGTCTGTGTCTGGTCTTTGGTGTTTTGGTGTTGGCTGATTTGTTTAGGGTCTTTCGATTTCTGCATTCTTTGTTACTTTTGTGGCATGGCCGTCTTCATGAATTAAAATAGAAAACAGAAATGCCTTGCTTTATATCTTTCTTATTGCATATTGTATTCAAAACAATTCCGATGCAATAAAATTTCCATGATATACCCATTAATCCATTAGTTGTTATTTTTTTAAAAATATGATATTCATAACATCCAACAATTAATATAGGCGACTCTTTGTCGTCTATTTTTGTCAGACCGTAATGGCACAGCCCATATTGACTCTTATTTTAAAATATAATTTCTATATGGGGCTCGTCAGTTTAGTAAAACAATTCATCTCGTAGAGAAACCACACTGAATGTAAACACCGCTGTCTTGCGGTAAACTGGCTGCTGAGGTAAACTTTGAGGATTGGAGCCCAATATATGAACGATATGACTACCAGTTCTGATCTCCTTTCGGCAGCTGCTGCAACTGAGTTGGTACCAAATTTTAATGTATTACCTAGCATTTATTTGGGCTATACTGTCAAAGTCGAGAGAGTGACCATGACGCATGGGCAACCAATGATCTCTGTTTCTGACGCCCAGAGACATGCCAGGTAGAACAATCTTCGAGGGCAAGATTCCATTGTCTCACAATGTGAAAAGGAGCCATATATAAGCATTCATATATGTATATATATATATATATATATATATATATATATATATATATATATATATATATATATATATATATATGTGTGTGTGTGTGTGTGTGTGTGTGTGTGTGTGTGTGTGTGTTCCTATTCTGTACAAAAGAAGCGTTTGAGTCGGAATGTTCTTACAATGGCAAACAAATAAATAGCGAGGCGTAACTCAGTACAATAAGGGACCGCCGCGCAATGAAGAGTTGTGTTTATCTAAAGACGTCACATCGGTGCAGCGCACTTGCTGTTTATTCACGTTGTAGCTACTTGCATGAGCTAGTTATCAATCTTATAAGAAGTGCATATAGTAAGACATTTTGTTCAAATCTCAAAACGGAGTTGATGAATAATACTTTTAATAAGTTCGTTTGAATCTAATTCTATATGAAATCGTAGCTCGGTAAAATAAATAATTTTACTTTTACGGTAACCTATGGATTTCTAGTGTGTAAGTTACACTTTTGAATAGACACACGGTTATTTCAACAGCTTACAATGTTGTTTTATAAAGTGATTGTTGTTGTAATCTGGATGAAATGCGCAGGTAGGAAACATTCAATACTTTAACTGCATAATGATATAAAAGTAAGTAATGTGTATTTGATTTTTCTACTACTTTTGAAACATTTATATCGAATACTGTATACTTAATGTGGGTATTTTAAAAAGCTTTATTTTATATATAGAAAGACCTATGCATGTTTTATTTATTTCACAATTCACTGTTTAAAAAAATGTACGTTATACTTTCATATTTGTTACGTATAACGATATTGTATTGAAATACGTTTAAAGTAATGATACACATATTTAAATAGTTAAATAGCTAAACATGTTTGCTTGCTGAGGTAGCTGCTTGATAATATATTTACATCGCCTATCACATTATCACATAACTAATTATATTCACCCCCAACCCAGAATGTTTCAACAATGAAGGTACCGAGTTTGTGGTTGCCTTTCCAAAAAGCACAGAATCCAACTACACTGTAAACCTGACCATCGTTTGTATTGGGGACTCGGCTACCAGAGTTACAAGTCAGTAGATCTTATTACACATACATTTCTTTTTTATTTAGTAAACGTGTTTGTATTGATAAATTTATAATTAGACTTCGGGAAACATATTAGTAGATCTTCGCATAGTCTTAGGTCTACACAGTAGTAGATCCTAACTTACAGTAAGCCCTTCATAGTATCACACAATCTTATTAGATCTCAGCTTACTGCAGTTAAATACCTGTTTGGTGTTAGCCAACATCTTAGCTTAGACATAGGCCTACATATTAGTAGATCTTAGCCAGAGATAGGTCTACACATAAGTAGATCTTTTTTGTTGGGTCTGACATATAAGTAAATCTTAGCTCAGGGATAGGCTTACATATTAGTAGATCTTAGCTTTTTGTTGTTCAACAGTTTACACGATGTTAGCTCAGAGATATGCCTACTTATTAGTAGATCTTAGCTTTTTGTTGTTCAACAGTTTACACGATGTTAGCTCAGAGATATGCCTACATATTAGTAGATCTTATCTTAAAGTTAGAAGATCTAAACTGAATGGTAGACCATTGTAAATCTTAGCTTAGAGTTAAAAGATTTAAACTGAAAATTAGGCCAACATATTTGTAATCTTTGTTTAATATTATACTTCATACTAGTGTCGAATGCAGCGGAGCAGTGGTTATCAGAGAAACAGGTTGAATAGACTAATTATTCTCAGGACAAGGTGGCGTTTCACAAATAATATTACCATATAAACTTTATTAAAGCAATCTCAGATGGTATTAAAAGTCATATTTAAAGTAAACCAACACAAATAAGCTAATAATGACATTCATCTAGGCCTTAAAATCATCATCTGTACTTCCATTACGATTTCTTCATTTCCAGCATCCAAACATGACAATTTAGGCTAACAATCGATTTAATTTAATCGTTAATTGATATTGTTCAAATACAAATATAACGCATTTCAACATTTCTATAACAATAAGGCTATATTTTTTATTCAGTGCACTCATACTTAATACTTAAGATAATAGACGAAATTGAAAGACTATAGAGAAAGATTCCATAACGATTATTAAGAATGTTATTGGATTCATTATTCTATTCTTAAACGTGTTTATTCCAGTCCTTGTTCCTCCGGAATATTCTAATTTGCTTAAGAGTACCTACAATATTTGCGCTAATGATAGCAAATACACAATCATCGGGTAAGTTCAAACTTTCTGTCTCCTAATACATATAGGCTACTTTTTTAAGCTATTGAGAGTATAACAGAACGGGTTTTTCAACTAAATATTACTTAAAAAAATGAGGTTTATGTTCAAGATATTATTATTGCCAGCCATAAGCAAACTGTATTTTCTAAAAAAAAATGGATTAATTTTTATAAATCAAATAATTCATTCTATATATTTGTTAAAATATTTGATAACCTTGAATTACGTATGCTATATGTTTTTTAAAATGACTAATGTTCAAGTTGTTCACGTCCTCAGCAATCTATTTACCTCTTTGAATATACTTTGTTAATATAGAAAACTGTTAAAGTATAAAGAGTAAATTTACTTTGTTAACATGACTTTTATCATATTAGTAATTAACGACCCCTGTAGACCCTGCGTTTCAGTTATACACATTTGATCTCTTAACATTGGTTATTGATTCTAAATAAAAATTATTTAAATAAATTTAATGGCGATCCGGAAAAAGAATTACATTGACCAAAATAAAATGGTTGACATAAATAAATACCAATATACTAAAAGACGTACAAACCTTGAGCATTACAGCTATATGTCGACATTCAAAATCAAGTCGACATCATGTTTTTATTTTTTTTTATTTTGAAACTTATTTTTAAATTTTTACTAACAACAACGTTAAAAAATAGGTGTAATATTTATTTAGGAAATGTATTTAGAAAAAGTAAAATTATAATTTTGGAAATATGGGCCTTTGCTCCAAAGATAGTCACCCGACTTGTTTTTTGTTTTGCTATCTCTAGTTACAGAATAATTTCACTTTTAATTTAATTCTGACTTTTTGTTGTACCTACATTTGTCTGCAGGGTGCCGAGAGAGCTAATACAATCTGATTACAGCTTATACTTGCAAGCTGGTGCCAGCATTGTGGTATCAGTGACATCATCAACGAACGGGTTCGTTTTCTATTTCTTGATCATATTTTATAATAAGCCCATGTGCGCACTTCTCTCTCTTTCTCCCTATCTGCGTCTATCACATATTTTACCTAGACTAAGAGATCAGTATCAACAGCGATATAATTTTTTTGAGAAATTAAACATGTTTATGTTCATGTTCATGTTCATGTTCATGTTCATGTTCATGTTCATGTTCATGTTCATGTTCATGTTCATGTTCATGTTCATGTTCATGTTCATGTTCATGTTCATGTTCATGTTCATGTTCATGTTCATGTTCATGTTCATGTTCATGTTCATGTTCATGTTCATGTTCATGTTCATGTTCATGTTCATGTTCATGTTCATGTTCATGTTCATGTTCATGTTCATGTTCATGTTCATGTTCGTGTTCGTGTTCGTGTTCGTGTTCGTGTTCGTGTTCGTGTTCGTGTTCGTGTTCATGTTCGTGTTCGTGTTCATGTTCGTGTTCGTGTTCGTGTTCGTGTTCTTGTTCGTGTTCATGTTCGTGTTCGTGTTCGTGTTCGTGTTCGTGTTCATGTTCGTGTTCATGTTCATGTTCATGTTCATGTTCATGTTTATGTTTATGTTCATGTTCAGGTTCGTGTTCAGGTTCGTGTTCAGGTTCGTTTTCATGTTCATGTTCATGTTCATGTTCATGTTCATGTTCATGTTCATGTTCATGTTCATGTTCATGTTCATGTTCATGTTCATGTTCATGTTCATGTTCATGTTCATGTTCATGTTCATGTTCATGTTCATGTTCATGTTCATGTTCATGTTCATGTTCATGTTCATGTTCATGTTCATGTTCATGTTCATGTTCATGTTCATGTTCATGTTCATGTTCATGTTCATGTTCATGTTCATGTTCATGTTCATGTTCATGTTCATGTTCATGTTCATGTTCATGTTCATGTTCATGTTCATGTTCATGTTCATGTTCATGTTCATGTTCATGTTCATGTTCATGTTCATGTTCATGTTCATGTTCATGTTCATGTTCATGTTCATGTTCATGTTCATGTTCATGTTCATGTTCATGTTCATGTTCATGTTCATGTTCATGTTCACGGTCATGGTCATGGTCATGTTCGTGGTCATGTTCAATGTTAATTGTATTTGTCTTTGTGTTCGTGGTTGTGGTTGTTCTCTTTGTGGTTGGTTAGGTCAATCTTGAGAGTTAGGTTTAAAGTTACATCATATTTTCTCAAAATATGTGCATATTGACCCTGAATTGGAAACTTTATAAATAAATATTTACCATACCTCGATATTAGCTGTTTACTAAATACACAAGACACGGTCCTTTACCGTAACGGCCAGTTATTTAAATAATAGGCTATTTATTTAAGTATCTTTTTATATTTGGCATACTTCCTTTAAGAGCGCTCATACCTGAGCGTGTTCATTTGAATGTACATGCACGTGTACTTATAAAGGTGTTTTATAAAAAAATCAATTGTTCTCTCTAGGCAATTCAACTCACTACGTGGCTCATACCTGGTGCTGCCGTTAACTCAGCTGTCAAAACGATATCACGTGGTCACTCACTGTCAGTCAAACCACTGTTTCATCGTTGTCGCAACGGCCAACCAAAGTGTCAGTATAAATATCACGTTACCCTCTTCCCCGACACCTTCTTTTCTGTCCTCGCTGTTTACCTCGGAGACAATTTTTGGCCGGAATATGTACGTCATTAGACGTCATCTTAAAGGTAAGACTAACCCTGTTCATGTATACGGAATACAGTGTTTCTTCCAGACTTTTTTCTCCGGGGGGGCACTTGAAATCTTCGGGGGGGGGGGGCGGTAAACTTTCTTCGGGGGGGGGGGGGGCGGACACTGTTAAAAGTATATATTTTCTATATAAATTATATAAATTTCATTTCGTTCAGGGGGGGGGGGCGAAGAGATGCCTGGAAGAAACTCTGACGGAATAATACAGCTTTCTAAATGGTGTACTTGAAACTTCCCGGGGAGGGGAGGCGTACTCCATATTCCCGGGGGGCGGGGGGTAGTTGGAGTAGTGGCCACTCTCAACCTAATGATGAGATAACGTTAAATAAACTATGATTTTTCCCTTTAAAATAACAAATGGTGAAGTTTAATAGTCTGGTTCAGTCTAGATTTTTATCCCTACAATGTTTAACCATAGTTATCACTTCAACAAAGAGATACATGTACTACAAGTATCGCTACCTGGTGCCATGGAAACTGTGTTTAACTAAAACACAAGTAAAATACAGCTCTCATTAAAGTTGGCATGTTTTTGCATAGTCAACGTTTCAACAAATATAACTACTTTGCGAAGCTGGTTAAAACCGGTACGAATAAGAACATCACTCCATTACTCTAATGCTTATGCATTGTTATATTTTGTGGGATGTTGTAGGAAATAGGGAAAATATATGATATAATGACTTTAGTATATGATATAATGACTTTAGTATTAGAAGCAAAATAAAAATAATATTTAAACATAGAATTCAGCAACCTACAGATAAATGGCAGTTATGTGAATTTAACCGGAAGTGTTGTTGAAGCAGACGGATTAATTGCTGTTATAACAGGCTGCAAAAACACATATGTGAGTACAACAACACTTTTCATAATCTACTTTTTATACATGTTGACATTTACGCCCTAACCTTCATTTAGTGAAATCTATTATTTAAACATATGATCATACAAAAAAAAATGATTTAAAAAGAATAATCTAATTTTTAGTAAGTATACATTTTATGAACAACCGGGATACTCTAAGTCATGTCTGTTTTTAGAGCAAAATATATAGTTCATACAGAAGACACATAATAGCTTTACATCCACAGACTTGGATACTTCTTTGTGACGTTCACCTAGTCTTGCATTTTTACATGTATTATAAATTATGATTCTAATTAATATAAGTCTTCTAAATCTAAATTAACAATCGTGAGATTTTATTTCTTGGTTTCTAGGACCAGATGGTTGAACAAATACCTCCAACAGCTTCTTTTGGTAAACATTTCGTCATCGTGGACTTCTCAAATACTTACCAATATTCGATTGTCATCATTGTGTATACAGAGAAAAATACCAACATAACGTATAACTCTTCTGTCATGAAATTTGTTGACCATTCACATAATACAGCAAGATACAACCTAACCCGTGGTAAAACTACCACTCTGAAATCCAGCAAGCCTATACTTGTCACTAGTAGTATATTAGGTCACTTTTGGAGCGTATGGTGGTGGTGGAGCAGGAGCAGGAGCAGGAGCAAAGGCTATATAGTAAAATACTCACCCAGCCTGGGACAATGACATATAACAAAATACTCCCACCACCAGGCGCAGCCTGCCGCAGCCTGGGACAACGAGATATAGTAAAATACTCCCTGGGGGAGCAGGAGGTACACCGACATATAGCAAAATACTCACCCATCTGGGTGAGGGTGGGTGAGCAGGTGGCGCAGCCTGGGACAATGACATATAGTAAAATACTCACCCACCTGGGTGAAGATGGGTGAGGGTGGGTGAGCAGCCTGGGACAATGAGATATAGTGGGGGAGTAGGTCAGTAGGTCACCACAGGTAACCTTGTGACGTAATTAGTAACATTATGACGTAATCATTGACCTAGTTACGTAATTTTAATGTGTTTTTTAATTAGTTTTAATGAGTTTTTTAAATTTTAATTAATTTTTGACCTAGTTACGTAATTTTATTGTTTTTTAATTAATTTGATTTTAATTACTTTGTTTGTGTTTTGTTTGTTTATTTTTAATAAGTTTAATTAATTCGATTTTTTTATTTATTTTGTATTTGTTTGATTTTAACTTTTTTAATTATTTTTTGTTTGTTTATTTTTAATTTTATTATTTTATTTTTAATAAGTTTAATTAATTTGATTTTTATTTATTTTGTATCTAGTTACGTAATTTTAATTTTATTTTATAATTAGTTTGAATTTTTATTGACTAGTTATGTAATTTAATTACTTTGATTGTTTAATTAGTTTGTTTACTTGTTGTTTAATTTAATTACTTTGTTTATATTGTGTAATTTTTATTAACGAGTTACGTAATTTGCTTATTTGTTTGAAATTCATTTTAATTAATTTGATTTTAATTACTTTGTTTAATTTATTTATTTGATATATTTCTTTTCTTTGTTGTTTAATTTGTTGGTTTGTTTATTTGATTGTATGTATGTTTAATAGTAAACGGAGAGGGGTGATGGTGGTTTTTATATTTTTAATTAGTTTTATTAACGAGTTACGTAATTGGATTTTAATTTTGTTTATTTTAAATTTTAATTTTGTAATTTTTATTAACTGGTTACGTAATTTGATTATTTGTTTACTTTTTAATTATTTTTATTTTGTTTATTTTTAATTTTATTTTATTTTATAATTAGTTTGAATTTAATTTAATTACTTTGTTTATATTGTGTAATTTTTATTGACGAGTTACGTAATTTAAATTTGATTTTTTAATTAGTTTAATTTTTTAAATTTTAATTATTTTAATTTATTATTTGTTTGAAATTGAGATACATGTACACACACACACACACACACACATGCGCGCGCGCGCGAAATTCATACTAGGTCGGTAAAGGCGGAGAGAACTTATAGGTATACATTATCATGGTGACAACAAAAGCGATCCTTATTTTATTTATATGAAAGCGTGTTTTCCAAAAAGTGTCACCATGCCGTTGTCATTTTCGCAGCGGGGTTTATTTTAAGTGCACCTCGTGCTCGCTTGTTTACATTTTAAAAGTCGTGTCGCGTGTCTTCCCTAATAGAGAAACGAGAGGAAAGACAACTGTTCTAAAATTAGAACACCCTTGTTTACAGCCACGAGTATCGTCCCTTGTGAAAAAATTCGCGTCAGAATCCTTATCTAAACAGTCAATTTCTTTAACAAGTTAAAAAATAATTTAGGAAGACAAGGGTTAACAACATTAGACGCCACCGTTTTTGTTTCCTGTGACGACAAGGCACAATACACTTTTGTATTTTATGTCTCAAGTAGAGGGGTGGGATATTTTTTCTTTGTAAGCGTGTTGTAAACAATAGGTAGAGGAAGCGATTACTAGATAAGAGGGGAGAGAACGTGACGTACATCGCGATATTTGAAAACATGGCGATGTTTAACCTCAACCAAAAAAGGCAATGAACCTAGAAGGAAGACGAATATATATCTTAGTCTTGAAGCAGATTACCTTCCCATGTTCGCTTTAGTATTACAGTTTTCATCAAACTTCTTTTTGACTTGAACTTCTTTAATTTTTAAGAAAGTTTACTTATACATAATATATTACGTCTAATGACAATTTTTTATTTTTACCACTCAATGTATTTTGTTTTTCTATATCTTACATTGTCATCTTAATTTTTGATCACCTTAGTAAAAATTTGCTTAAGATTATAAAATTCAAGTTTTAAAAAACAACAACGTTATAGTACGTCGTGTCAAATGACACACCGTTTAAAATGTCTACATTTAAAGTTCACCAAAATAATGACGTAAAATCTAAATATGATATGACGTTAGCATACATATCATTCAACCTAATCACTCTAAAGTACAAATCAATAATTTTTATTGATTAAGGGGCTGGGTGAGTTATTTTTATCACTATTCGCCCTTCCCCTTCCCTTTGTCCGCAACCCCTTTCCCCTTCTCCCATCCAACCCTGCGTCATCACACTAACCTCAATACCAACCGCTAGATACACAGACCGTACCACTACCCATTCTATTCCATTTAAGAGACAAAGGCTGTATGACAATCCTAAAGACAAATATTTATTCAACTAATATCGCAACCCCCTAGAAACCACTCCAACAGACTGAGATACATAACTTGTAGACACCACTCCTCGTTGAATATCTCTTGCACCCTACCTACATCCTTAACTTTGTCCGCCGCCCTTGCCCCCGTCCCTAAACACCCGCTAGATAAACAGACCGTACCTCTACCCACACTATTACTTGGACAGACAAAGGCCAAAGTAACAGACAAACATTTATCCCCCTTCGTTTACTGTCACAAGTGACAACGTTCCCATCCAACTCCGAAACATCTATGTACCAATTTTGAAACCTGTCTTGTTGAAAACAAAGACCGTCCCACTCTAGTGTAAACTCTACCCTGACCAACTCCGAAACAGAGATGGTCCCCGTTTGAAACCTGCCTCGGTGAAAACAAAATCCTTCCCACTCTAGTATAGACTCGGCCCCTAACACTTCCAAAACAGACATGTACTAACTTTGCAACCACCCTCGGTGAACATTTCACCGACCCTAGTATAGAGGCGGCCTCTATCAATCCCAAGACATGGATGTACCATCTTCGAAACCTATCTCGGTGAAAATTTCACCGATCGTCGTATGAACATTCCTAAACATGCATGTACCAACTCTGAAACCTACATCGGTGAAAACTTCACCGAGCCTAGTATAAACTCTACACCTACCGATTCCAAAACATGCATGTTCCGAGTTCAAAACCAACCTCGGTGAAAACTTCACCGACCTTAGTTTAACTCTACCTAACAATTCCAATGATGCATATACGAACTTTGTAACCTGCCTCGGTGAAAACACCCCCGTCCCTAGTCTGAACTCGGTTACCAACAATTTCAAAACATGCATGTTCCGAGTTCAAAACCAACCTTCACCGACACAAGTATGAACTCGGCTACCAACAATTCCTAAACATGCATGTACCAACTTTGCAACCTGCCTCGGTGTTAACAAAAACTCCCCTGACCCTAGTATGAACTCGGTTACCAACAATTTCAAAACATACATGTTCCGAGATCAAAACCAACCTTCACCGACACTAGTATGAACTCGGCTACCAACAATTCCTAAACATGCATGTGCCAACTTTGCAACCTGCCTCAGTGTTAGCAAAACTCCCCGACCCTAGTATGGACTCTACACCTACCGATTCCAAAACATGCATGTTCCGAGTTCAAAACCAACCTCGGTGAAAACTTCACCGACCTTAGTTTAACTCTCCCTAACAATTCCAAAACATGCATGGTCTAGCTTCGAACCCTGCCTCGGTGAAAACGTCACCGACTCGTGTATAAAATCTGTCCCAACCAACTCCAAACCTTCCCTGGGCACCCGAATAAAAATAACTCACCCAGCCCCTTAATCAATAAAAATTATTGATTTGTACTTTAGAGTGATTAGGTTGAATGATATGTATGCTAACGTCATATCATATTTAGATTTTACGTCATTATTTTGGTGAACTTTAAATGTAGACATTTTAAACGGTGTGTCATTTGACACGACGTACTATAACGTTGTTGTTTTTTAAAACTTGAATTTTATAATCTTAAGCAAATTTTTACTAAGGTGATCAAAAATTAAGATGACAATGTAAGATATAGAAAAACAAAATACATTGAGTGGTAAAAATAAAAAATTGTCATTAGACGTAATATATTATGTATAAGTAAACTTTCTTAAAAATTAAAGAAGTTCAAGTCAAAAAGAAGTTTGATGAAAACTGTAATACTAAAGCGAACATGGGAAGGTAATCTGCTTCAAGACTAAGATATATATTCGTCTTCCTTCTAGGTTCATTGCCTTTTTTGGTTGAGGTTAAACATCGCCATGTTTTCAAATATCGCGATGTACGTCACGTTCTCTCCCCTCTTATCTAGTAATCGCTTCCTCTACCTATTGTTTACAACACGCTTACAAAGAAAAAATATCCCACCCCTCTACTTGAGACATAAAATACAAAAGTGTATTGTGCCTTGTCGTCACAGGAAACAAAAACGGTGGCGTCTAATGTTGTTAACCCTTGTCTTCCTAAATTATTTTTTAACTTGTTAAAGAAATTGACTGTTTAGTTAAGGATTCTGACGCGAATTTTTTCACAAGGGACGATACTCGTGGCTGTAAACAAGGGTGTTCTAATTTTAGAACAGTTGTCTTTCCTCTCGTTTCTCTATTAGGGAAGACACGCGACACGACTTTTAAAATGTAAACAAGCGAGCACGAGGTGCACTTAAAATAAACCCCGCTGCGAAAATGACAACGGCATGGTGACACTTTTTGGAAAACACGCTTTCATATAAATAAAATAAGGATCGCTTTTGTTGTCACCATGATAATGTATACCTATAAGTTCTCTCCGCCTTTACCGACCTAGTATGAATTTCGCGCGCGCGCGCATGTGTGTGTGTGTGTGTGTGTGTACATGTATCTCAATTTCAAACAAATAATAAATTAAAATAATTAAAATTTAAAAAATTAAACTAATTAAAAAATCAAATTTAAATTACGTAACTCGTCAATAAAAATTACACAATATAAACAAAGTAATTAAATTAAATTCAAACTAATTATAAAATAAAATAAAATTAAAAATAAACAAAATAAAAATAATTAAAAAGTAAACAAATAATCAAATACGTAACCAGTTAATAAAAATTACAAAATTAAAATTTAAAATAAACAAAATTAAAATCCAATTACGTAACTCGTTAATAAAACTAATTAAAAATATAAAAACCACCATCACCCCTCTCCGTTTACTATTAAACATACATACAATCAAATAAACAAACCAACAAATTAAACAACAAAGAAAAGAAATATATCAAATAAATAAATTAAACAAAGTAATTAAAATCAAATTAATTAAAATGAATTTCAAACAAATAAGCAAATTACGTAACTCGTTAATAAAAATTAATAAAAATAATAAATTAAAATTACAAAATTTAAATTAAAAAAATTAAACTAATTAAAAATTCAAATCCACTCCCCTTCTCCCCCTCCCCCTCCCTCCCCCTCCGTCTGCCTCAAATCCACTCCCCCTCCCTCCCCCTCCCTCCCCCTCCATCTGCCCCATAAACAAATAAAATATAAGAAGATTTTTGTTCTAATTTAGTGTGTGTGTGTGTGTGTGTATACGTTTAACATACTCGTACCAGAAACTTAAAAACCCATGACACTGTACGTTTAAGTGTTAGTGGAAAGTGTGGTACCAGCTGTTACACAACTAATGCACAGCTGTCGCCTGATGGTTAATGGTACACTGGGTCGAGGCGAGTCGATCAATACATTCCCATTCAAAAACACGCAGCGGCGCGGAGGTTCAAGGGCGGATCGATAAGTAACAGGTGTTGGTAATGAGTAACAGCTGTGGCTAATGGAAGTCGGGGGACAAAGAACTTTCTACTTTTGTCTACAATAGCACACCCCTACCCTCAACCCCGATCATCCCTCTCAATCCCCGACCATCGGTCTAAACCACCATCACCCCTCTCCGTTTAGTATTAAACATACATACAATCAAATAAACAAACCAACAAATTAAACAACAAAGAAAAGAAATATATCAAATAAATAAATTAAACAAAGTAATTAAAATCAAATTAATTAAAATGAATTTCAAACAAATAAGCAAATTACGTAACTCGTTAATAAAAATTAATAAAAATAATAAATTAAAATTACAAAATTAAAATTTAAAAAAATTAAACTAATTAAAAAATCAAATCCACTCCCCCTCTCCCCCTCCCCCTCCCCCTCCCTCCCCCTCCCTCCCCCTCCGTCTGCCTCAAATCCACTCCCCCTCTCCCCCTCCCCCTCCCTCCCCCTCCCGGACCCTACGGTGTTCGGTTCGCGAACAACACATAAACCCACGATGCATGACCAACTTTAATTAGGTGTGATGGGCCTGGAGCTGCGATCGATATAATACCCATTTAAAAACGCGCAGCGCGGGGAGGTTCACGGGCGGTCGATACGTAACAGGTGTTACATGTCTGGTTAAAGGCTGGTATACAAAGACTGTTCTAGTACACGCTCGTTGTAGGGGAGAATTTAAAAACATACATACATTCAAACAAATAAACAACATTAAACAACAAAGAAAAGAAATATATCAAAAAAATTAATTAAACAAAGTAATTAAAATCAAATTAATTAAAATGAATTTCAAACAAATAATCAAATTACGTAACTCGTTAATAAAAATTACACAATATAAACAAAGTAATTAAATTAAACAACAAGTAAACAAACTAATTAAACAATCAAAGTAATTAAATTACATAACTAGTCAATAAAAATTCAAACTAATTATAAAATAAAATTAAAATTACGTAACTAGATACAAAATAAATAAAAATCAAATTAATTAAACTTATTAAAAATAAAATAATAAAATTAAAAATAAACAAAAAAAAATAATTAAAAAGTTAAAATCAAACAAATACAAAATAAATAAAAAAATCGAATTAATTAAACTTATTAAAAATAAACAAACAAAACACAAACAAAGTAATTAAAATCAAATTAATTAAAAAACAATAAAATTACGTAACTAGGTCAAAAATTAATTAAAATTTAAAAAACTCATTAAAACTAATTAAAAAACACATTAAAATTACGTAACTAGGTCAATGATTACGTCATAATGTTACTAATTACGTCACAAGGTCACCGGTGGTGACCTACTGACCTAGTCCCCCACCTGCTCACCCACCCTAGGGTGGGTGAGTATTTTACTATATCTCATTGTCCCAGGCTGCTCACCCACCCTCACCCACCTTCACCCAGGTGGGTGAGTATTTTCCTATATCTCGTTGTCCCAGGCTGCGCCACCTGCTCACCCACCTTCACCCAGATGGGTGAGTATTTTGCTATATGTCGGTGTACCTCCTGCTCCCCCAGGGAGTATTTTACTATATCTCGTTGTCCCAGGCTGCGGCAGGCTGCGCCTGGTGGTGGGAGTATTTTGTTATATGTCATTGTCCCAGGCTGGGTGAGTATTTTCCTATATAGCCTTTGCTCCTGCTCCTGCTCCTGCTCCACCACCACCATACGCTCCAAAAGTGACCTAATATACTACTGTCACTCTTTTAATTCAACACGTTCTATGTAAGCTTTTATTATTACATGTCGAAATTTAATTCAATAAACGAATTGTTTTTAACGTAAATCTGCTTCTTATCAAAGTCAATTTTTTAAAAATAAAAGATCGAAATACAGAACTTGGAGCTCTAGTCCAGATACACCCGATAGAATCCTGGTCAACTCAATACACCTTGGCCTATATCACAAACCTTAATGAGAAACTGACCGCAACCTTGGTGACCTATAGCAACTGCACGTCTAACTTTACGGTGAGTTTCAAAAGTTGTAACATTTTATTCAGTAGTACCCCGATATTCCAATTCAATAGTTCTGTAAACGTGTTCGCGTGTAATTTACTCTTATCTCAAAGCAGTTCTCCACATTCAAATGTATTTAAATGACACTAATCTGTTTCAGTCCCTTCTAAATGTCAATTCCGTTTTTTTAATGTTTTAAATACAAAAAAATTATTTAGAAATGACAAATATTTTTTTTAAAAGAACGTAAAAAGGAAATTTGAATAAATAAACGGGTTTTATAAAGTGTATTTGCCTTTGACATTGATGTTACTTGAGATTTACAAAAAAATATCAGTGCGTTCACTTACTCTTTACACTGTTAATGATAAACGGTTACTTTATTTCACTTAGCCTCTACACTCTTAATTACACTTAATTAAACTTCCCTAAACTTAATCGATATTATGCAATGGTTTATATTTGCATTTAATTGTTGGTACTATTTTTTCTATTCACAATTATTTGTTTGTTTTACTGCACTTTTTTTTACTTTCATCACTTTTACATGCTAGAAACTAAACCAGGGCTCTTCATGTATCAAATCTCTCTCTGTGCATCCTTACTTATATTTATTTGATACTCTATCCAACAAGCGCCCCTTGAATGCATCTCTCTAAACTGGGGCACATCTCGATTTGGTCCCTTACAAAACGGTTCCATAAAGCGGGGAAATTTTAATGGTTTGTGACAGCTTGTTTTTTGTGCGTAAACAAATGTAACGGATTAGTTTTGATTTGCACCTGCCAGCGTTGCATTATTATTTCCTAATATCTTTAGGATAAAGCCCTATGTTGATCAAATTAATTAGGTTTTAATTACTATTTAGTTATTGGACTATTCGGTCGAACTGTAGAGCACATGAGAGATAACCCGACGTTCTAGAGTTCAGGTTCAAAACTACATGTGACCAGCTTACAATTACATGTTCAGTTTGTATCTGCCTAATCTCGCGATTTACTGTTTAGGCGTTTTACTCTTCTTACTCATGACCTTTATATTTTTACTCTCATTTCTACACCCAGGTCAACGGTGCAGCGTTTGTTGTAACAAACTGGACAGGTGAAGACAGTCTAGTCTTTCAAACAGCTACTGTAACTTTATCAGGTTCAAATCGCACCTCGATTATCAATACAAAATGTCCTTTTGGTGGTTTTTTAACAGTAAAGACAAAAAGCTGCTTGAATGCTATTCCTCTGGGATACGTATACTCAGTAAGTGTAGAATTATTTTAAAATTGCCTATAAGTAAAAAAAATTTGAGCGAATTAAAATCATTGTAAGCTAAGCATATATAATAATTGAGAGATTATCGAATAAATTGTTATTTTTGTTTTTGTTTGAAACAATTTTAGATAGATCAAACGACATCAGAGCCTAACACCACGGTGATTTATTCTTCATCCAAATCTATTTCACCCTCATCGACAGCCATAGGGAGTAGCTATGTCTCTATACACAACGACAACCAACAATCCACAACATCGGGATACCACAGTGATCTAAGCTCCAATCTCAAAGTTCTACCTAGTCAACTTAAATCAGCTGTACTTGTAGATCAGCTTCAATCTACTTCTGAAAATTTAAATTATATATCACCAAAAGCCACACCAACAATCAAAATCAGCCCCATACGACTATTTTTCATGCCCATCCCACGTGTAACAATGAACTCTGTTACAGTATTCACCAATGGACAAAAGACATCAAGCATGGAACTATTCTCTAGCCAGTTTAACGTTACTGGGTTGTCCTATCCAACTGAGATCATCAAGTCTACACAGATTCCACCAACTCAAAACACGATGCTGTCCACATATATTAAACAAACAACCCGCAGCACAATCCTTGTACATCTTACAACAACTAGCAATACAGCAACAGGGTATCTACAATCTACTGCAGCTATCAAGACGTCAGGAAGCAACGTACAGCCTACAGTAACTACCCAGAAGTCAAACATCTATGAACAACCTGCAACAACTAGCAGGACGTCAGAAAGCAACATACAGCCTACAACAACAAGCAAGACTTCAGAAAGCAACATACAGCCTACAACAACAAGCAAGACTTCAGAAAGCAACATACAGCCTACAACAACAAGCAAGACTTCAGAAAGCAATATACAGCCTACAACAACAAGCAAGACTTCAGAAAGCAACATACAGCCTACAACAACAAGCAAGACTTCAGAAAGCAACATACAGCCTACAACAACAAGCAAGACTTCAGAAAGCAACATACAGCCTACAACAACAAGCAAGACTTCAGAAAGCAACATACAGCCTACATCAACTAGCAAGACGTCAGAAAGTAACATACAGCCTACAACAACAAGCAAGACTTCAGAAAGCAACATACAACCTACATCAACTAGCAAGACGTCAGAAAGTAACATACAACCTACATCAACTAGCAGGACGTCAGAAAGTAACATACAGCCTACAGCAACTAGCAAGACGTCAGAAAGTAACATACAGCATACAACAACAAGCAAGACTTCAGAAAGCAACATACAACCTACATCAACTAGCAAGACGTCAGAAAGTAACATACAACCTACATCAACTAGCAAGACGTCAGAAAGTAACATACAGCCTACAGCAACTAGCAAGACGTCAGAAAGTAACATACAGCATACAACAACAAGCAAGACTTCAGAAAGCAACATACAACCTACATCAACTACTAAGACGCTAGAAAGTTATGCACAGCCTACAGCAACTAGCAAGACGTCAGAAAGCAACATACAGCATACAACAAGTACCCAGACAGCAGACATCTATCAACAACCTACAGCAACGACTAAGACACCAACAGAAGACAACGCAGCGTTGAAGCTGTGCCCGTGTGCTTGTTCCGCACAAAAAATCAACACAAATATCCCAATAACCCAAGAAACAAAAGAAAAGCTCGCGCAAGAAATTACAAAGCGTCTAACTGTTGCTAAGACCAATCTCTCAGCGACCTATCAAAGGAAAAATTCCCTGGAGAATCTGACACCCACATCTCAAACTCTTGGAGAGGTCATCATTGTCACGTGTCTGGGTCTCGTGTGTTTCCTGCTCATCCTAAATGATCTTTGTACGATCTTTCGTTATTTGAGTTTTAAGTGTGTTTCCTGCTCGTCCTAAATGATCTTTGTACGATCTTTCGTTATTTGAGTTGTAAGTGTGCTTCCTGCTCGTCCTAAATGATCTTTGTACAATCTTTCGTTATTTGAGTTTAAATAATAAGGCAC
Organism: Physella acuta; assembly: GCF_028476545.2. Lineage (NCBI taxonomy): Eukaryota > Metazoa > Mollusca > Gastropoda > Physidae > Physella > Physella acuta. The sequence continues at coordinate 689,842 of NW_026731854.1, forward strand.
GAATGTTTGGTAGGCGTTGATTATTCAACACCTTTATTGAAAAAACGAATTTTTAAAATTAGATTACAATATCTCAAAAAATTTAAAATAAGGATCAGTCTTATTATTTATGAACTTTGATTTTTAAATTTTAATTTCTTTAAGATATAAATTTTATCTTATTTTCTCTTCGTTAGGTAAATGAAAACAACTAGAATGCTACGATTAAATATTTTTTTTAACCACTTAACCTTCCAATAATTCTTCTTCATAACCAAATCTTAAATGGTATTGATCACAATTTTATGCATCTAGTTCTAAGAGAAATCCGATCAATCCATGCATTGATAATAATAAATCAATAAATTGAATTAAATAATTTGCAGATACACGAATTGATTCTGTAGCAACGATGAAATAACACATAAGATACACACGAAAACTGTAAATAGTGTTGGATGTCAATTGTTAAAATAATGTTTTTTTTTTCATTTTGTTTCATACATAATTGGTATTAATTGTGAAATTAATTGCCATAAGGTCACAAACGACATTGATTGGAGGGACTATGCACAACTTTAATTTTCATTTATTTTTAAAAATTATTTAGTTAAAAGTCAACGTGACATTCATATAGTTATACTTTTTAAATTTGAATATATTTTCACTTGAAATATATCTATAACTGACAATGCTTTCTTATTAACTATTTGCTGTACACGTTTTTTCTTGAATGGCTGTAAAGAAATGTAAACTCCAGTTTTATTATTACATGTTGGTAGAATTCATGAGGAAAATGGCGTGTAAAGATAACAATAAATGACACACTTGTCGGTTTACATTGACTGAATTTGCTGTTTAACAGAATCTTTACTTCATTCTGTTAATGGTTGTTGAATGTACTGTAAAAATAGGTACATTTTAAATTGAAGTCATGACAGCTTTCTAGCACAAAGTTCAACAGTGCTTAGACTCCTTATCGCAGGTCACAAGACAATCCAGGATTGTCATACACAGGGGGGAGAGGAGTCTGGATCGTGGTGGATAGACAAGAGCCAGTATTCGGCAGTTTAGGATGTTGAAATGTTTCATGATCCACCTTGATTTGGGAACATTGTTCGATGAGTTTGTGCCCTTAAAGAAAATCAAAAGAGTGTGGGCAAAGCGTAGAGGAGAGATTGAGAGGGAATTATTTTTTTAAATCTTGACTCAAATTATTTCAATCTATGTAATTATATATGAATTGACTCTGTTTTCATATTACTTTATGTAAAGGTACAAATGTAGTGAAATTACAAAAGTAGTACGCAATTTTATTATAGCAAACTTGTATTTATTCACTAAAGAAGAATATACAATTTTTTTTTAATATATACACATTTTATACAGCTTTAAAACAAGCGTGGCACACTATACTTTGTACGGAATCTCCTTATTAAAATTGTTATTCTTATTTCAAGCAGGTTTCGCATTAATTTTCTAATTTAAACTGCGAAATTGTGTCATACTAAAGTACATTGGTATTTAGCATTTTGCTAGTTAAATTAAGCTGAATGAATATTAAAGAAACATAATTTAACAACTAAGCTAGTTATAAGATCTGTATCAAAACACAAAGATGCGAGGTTTCATTTTCACATTAAAAATGTTTTTATATATTTACAGCTCAATTTTCTTGCTACATTGTTTTGTTTTGATGATCCTCCCTAGTCTAGTCTCCGCTTTTGATCACATCAGTAGAAATAAAAATATTTAACGCGACATAGTCCATCCGTTTAAAATAACATAACAATTACAGCAAGATTAAACCTATATGTAACAATAGTATAGGATAATAAATATGTAACCTATTGCAACTGATAAAGAAATTACAAATGTTTGATGGCATCTTCTCAGTGGAAACTAACGCTACCAGCAGATATTAAAAAGTAAAAAATGTAAAGTTTTCCTTTTAAACCTGACGGTCTATGGGGCAATTGAAGTAGAGTTCACTTGTTTCTGTGACCTCGGCATATGAAGAGATAGTGTGGTCAGCACTATGCCCAGCCGCCTTTACTTTCCCTAACGTGAGTTAGGTACCCATCAGAGTTGGGTGGACTCAGGGACGGTCTACTAACCCGGATTCGAACTCGTGACTAACGGGTTAGCAGGCTAGCTCTCTACCGCTAGACCACTCCGTCCCACTAGCAGATATTGATGCCCTCTACACGTGTTAACTTCTCACTTGTAGTACCTCTTTTAAAGCTATCCAGTATCTTCAACTCAGAGAGTATGAGGTGCATTTTATACTTTGTGTACTCTAATTGTTTTAGGAAAAATATCAAGTATCCCATTTACTAGCGTCCATTTCAATTTCGTCATAGGTCATTGCGTCGTCGTGATTGTAATCTTTGTATACGTTGTGAAGTTGATCGTCCGTATCTATGAAGTATTTAGCCAGGGCATTAAACCAGAGATTGAAACTATCCGATCCTGTCGAGTCACTTGTATCAAATCACTATTGTTGATAACTCCATGCTATAATGTATGAACGACATCATCCTATACTCGCTTCGTACCACTCTATCCTCGTGTTACTATAATATAAAGATGAGTTCTCAATTTCAACTAACATTCAAATTCTGTCAGAGTGCATTCTAGATCAATGACGACCATACCACCTTCTGATTTCCATTCGCACCTGCACAATGAAAAGGTAATATCAGACTTTAAATACAAACACAAACATATATATATATATATATATATATATATATATATATATATATATATATATATATATATATATATATATATATATATATATATATATCAGGGGCGTAGCGAGGGGGGGGGGCGGGGGGTGCGGACCGCACCGGGTGACACCATTTTGGGGGGTGACACCAAGGCAAAAAATAGCAAAATATATAGAGAAAAACTCGAGGGGGGGGTGCAAATCGAAAGTTTGAGGGGGTGGGGTGCAAATCGAAAACTTGAGGGGGGGGGTGCAAATCTAAAGTTTGAGAGGGGGGGGTGTGCAAATCGAAAATTTGAGGGGGGGGGGGGTGCAAATCAAAAATTTGAAAGTTTGTCCCTGGGAAGTGTCTCTATGCCTCTGGGGGGGGTGACACCATTAAGTTCCGCACCGGGTGACACCCGACCTCGCTACGCCACTGATATATATATATATATATATATATATATATATATATATATATATATATATATATATATATATATATATATATATATATATATATATATATATATATATATATATGCAACGAGACTATTTGCCTGTAGTGCCAAATGTTAACGAGTTCTGCTCGACAACGCCAAATGTTACCGAGTCTAACCACTCATTCCACACAACATCGACCACAGTATAGACACTCGAAGATGCAGGTTCGCTATTGATCCTTCCACTACATGAATCAAAGAAATGCTTCACAACAATATAATAAATCAACAGGAATGCTTCACAATAATAGTCTGAATCAACTGACCCCCAACAGTCCTCACTAGTCTTCACATAACTGAATGCACATGTCTATCGTCCTTCTTAACACAATACGGCTAACCCGTTCAATAACCAACTTGATACTGCCTCACTCACTGACTGATCGAGAGAGAGAGAGCGAGCTCAGCCGTCGCCTTCCTATATATCCCCTTCGTATTCGTAATCGTATTCGGTTCTATCATAATCGTAATCGTAATCGATTCTAATCGTTGCATCAGAATGTTAATTACGCCGCTTCTGTCGTACAGTCCGATTTAATAAGCCATCTGCATCCTGTCACATCAAAGTTGACAGACCGTATTGCGTTCTTATCGTATCGCTTCCCAAGATACTACGCCTTGGCTTTCTGATCGTTATCAGCCAACACCTGCGTTATTGCATCAGTCGTGTCAAAGTTGACAGCGCTGTACTGCGTTCTTATGTCTCTGGTAACTTCCCCTAGTTACATCCACCCCTGCCTTTTTTTGTGTGTTATCAACCACAAACAACGCTTGGCAGGTGCAGTCCTTCAAAGTCAATCGCACCACCGTAAAAAAAATGTATTGTTCCACTCACTGTCAATGTCGTCACATTCGTATAAGATTGACAGTTATCCCTATTTCACATATCAAATGTGTCTACATCATCTTCCTCAGACACAAAACAGTTCTAGAATTCACATCCACCTTTTTTCGTTTGGTGCCTTCACCAGTTCACTTTTATGACTTTTTGAACAGTCTGTTCTCATACCAGCGCGACCATGAAAGAATTGATGGTTGCTGACAAAAAATTTCGTATTCTTTCTGTTTCTCAAACTTCTCCGCGGACCACTTATCTGATGGTCTACTGTCTCTCTGTTTCTGGGAGGAACGGGATCCTCTTCGTTGCCGTTATCCTCCACTTGTGTATCGCTGTTGTTCTGTTGATGGTGACATGGTTCCGGGATGGGTATGTGAATTTCCGTTATAGTTTCCGGTTCCCTAATTGTCTTGGGTTTCCTTGTGTGTAACTGCTCTTCTTGACTATGACAATATTTCTTTAATTGAGCAATATTCGCCCACCGATCCGGTTTGGCGTGATCGATGGGTCTTATCTTAAAGGGGCCACCTGCTACTTTAGGCATCTCCACGACTTGCCATATCTCCTGTCCCCAGAGGTCGTGGATTTTGTTTCTGCCTAACGGGTGGCTACGCAGCAATACCCTGTCGTTCAGTTTGAGTGGCGGGTCCTTTGTCTGTACCGGCGGTTCCCTTCGCCGTGCTTCATGTTCTAGTCTTTCCTGTACTACCCTGTACATTTCTCTAATTCGTCTCATATGTTCATTCACATATTCCAGTGCAGTGTATGAGCCAGTCATACTCTCCTTTTTTCCTAGGAACAAGTCAAGAGGGAGTCGAGCCTCCCGTCCGAACAGCAACATGTGTGGCGAAAAGCCGGTTGTGGCATGGGGGGTGCAGTTGTATAGATATACCAACTCTGGGAGAAAATCAGGCCAACGTTTTTTCTGTTCAGGTTCTAGAGTACGCAGCAAATCATGCATGCTGCGGTTGAACCGCTCGCACTGTCCGTTTCCTTTCGGATTAAATGTGGTTGTTCTAGATTTGTTGATCCCGTAGTAGCTGCACAGTTGGTTAATTACTTCTGACTCGAAGGCCCTTCCTTGGTCAGAGTGTAATTGTATTGGTATGCCATATTTGGTGAACCATTGTTCTATTAAGACCTTTGCCACTGTTTTGGCAGTCTGATCTCGTGTGGGCACCGCCACAGTCCATTTGGTGAATACATCAGTCATTACCAACACATGTTCCGTCCCATCCGATGATTGCTCCAACGACGTAAAGTCCATAGCCACAATCTCTAGTGGTTTTGTCGCTAGTAGGTGTCCTGATGGCTGTCTCATTTTGACAACTGGCCTTTTCGCATGCTGACACCTCACACAAGCCTCACAATGGCGTTTGACCTCCATTTCCATATTGGGCCAGTAACACCTCCGTCGTAATATTTTGTGCGTCCTGTCCTGACCCTGGTGTCCTGCCCTGTCATGTGCCAACCCTAGCACTTCTTCTCGTAATTGTCCAGGCACCACCACCTGGTGTATTGTCCCATCAATTTGGTCATGAATTCTCCGCATGAGAACACCATCCTTTATACTGAGACGGTCCCACTGACTCAGTATTTTCTTTGTTTCTCGACCAAATTGTTCTCTTTCCCTTCTTCTTGGGAATTTTTGTTCCTGGACGTATTTCAATAGCGGCTGTAACCCGCTATCCGTTCTCTGGGCATCTCTTATCTCTTTGTGATTAAGGCAATTAAAATCACTAATGTCCATATGTCCGGGCTCTGTGGATATGTGCTCCACCCCGGTCTGTCCGTTTTGCATCACTTGCACCCCGTGAGGGATATCTGTTGACGCTCTGACCTCACATATTCCTGTCAGCGTTTCTTCCTCATCGCCCGGTCTCTCGTACGGATTCCTTGATAAAGCGTCCGCATTGCCATTGGACCGCCCCGGGCGATATTTTATCTCCAGGTCAAAGAGTGCCAATTCTGCTGCCCATCGCTGTTCGATGGATCCCAACTTTGCTGTCTTTAGGTGACTCAAGGGGTTATTGTCAGTGTATACCACACATTTAGCACCTAATAGATAGTCCCTGAATTTTTCAGTCACAGCCCATTTTAATGTCAAAAGTTCTAGTTTCATGGCGCTGTAATTTGTCATGTTCTTCTCTGATTCCTTCAAAGCTCGACTGGCATACGCAATAACCCTGAAACCTTGCTCCTGTTGTTGTGATAGCACAGCTCCCAGACCTTTAGAGCTGGCGTCAATTTCTAGCCGAAATGGTTTGTCAAAGTCTGCGTATCCTAATATAGGCGCCTCTGTCAAAGCATTTTTCAGTAGCTTAAACGAGTTCAGGCATTCCTCAGTCCATAATTCACCTATCAGTTGTGTTTTACCTTTCTTTTTCTCCTTACTGTGTTTCTTTGTCATTTTGTTTCTTAAGTCATGCAACGGTGCGGCAATTTTTGCAAAACCAGGTACAAAGTTTCTATTTTCTTCTTCAGATAACAGACACTCTACATATGAACATTTCTCCTGTGCTTTTAATTTGCATGAACTTTCCCTATCCAGTTTCATGGTTAACCTTGAGATCTCATTATTAAGTCTACCAATTTCTTCCTTATCATCATTTTTCTTAGCCAACAAATTGTTCACTTGAAACTTTTTAACATTCAAGTTCATTTCACAGTTCATTTTTTCAATATCTGATAATTTCTCTTCGAGTCTTGTTGGAGACTCTTTCATTGTTTGTCCAATTTTGTTTCTTACGCCATAACCTCGCCGCTCTGTAGCCTTGACCTGCCTTACAGAGGGCGATCGTTTCACCGGACAGTACCGTGCCACATGTCCGGGTTGAGAGCAGGACAGGCCGATTGGTCGACCGTCAGCCGTCCACCGGAGCGATGGACCAGCAGGTCGCGGCTGTCCAACCTGTCTCTGTTTTGTCCCGTTTTTGCCCTGATTCTCAGCTGTTGACCTGCTTTCTAACCTCTCCAATCGTTGGTCAACCTTATCCAGGTGGGCCAACAGTTGAGCCATCATGGTTTCCATCGTGCCGGTCCCTGTGGGTGGGGATTGTTTCTGTTCCGGCACAGAGACTTTGTCTACCGAACAGTTCGATTGGTCCTCATCCTCGGACCTGCGGATCGCTGAGTTCCTGACCTGAAGGAAGGTCAACTGTGGGTCTTTGTAGACCTCTTCTTTCAAATATCTTCTCGACATAGGGGTCGCCAGCCCCTCGATGAAATGGTCCCTCAGCAGGCGTGCATCCATGTCGGGTATTTTGCCCTTTACCGAATCAAAGGCCCTGTTCATTCGGTGTGAATACTCCATCACACTCTCCGCCATTCTCTGCTTTATACCTACAAACACCGATAGCAGTTGCGATCCCGACCGTCTCTCCCCAAAGGTCTCCATAATTAGATCCAGCACCTTATCTGGATCTGATTGGATGGTTTTATCGTGGCATATTTGACCTCTGCCCTAACCGTCTCTCCTATACTGCCCATCAGCAGTCTTAATCTTTCCTCTGGTGACATGTATCTCGAGGCCCAGGCAGCCCTGACCTCTTCACTGAACCTGTTGGTTAAGGTTGGATCACCGTCCCCGTAAAATTTGTTGATGTGGGACTCACTGGGCAGGACCACAATATGGATCGGCTTTTTGTCCAAATTTTGTCCTGGTCCATCTGGAGGCAAAGGGTCATCTTCACCGTTGCCTATCTCTGGGCTATCTTTATCTGACTCAGATTGTTGGGCCAGCAGGAGTTTCTGTCCCTTTCCGATATCTAAAATACCACTCCCGCGTCTGCCACTCACACCAAGGAAAAATGTTGCAGCTATGCAGCAGATAGTGTTGCCCAAAAGGGAGATCATGACACATTTCCAGTGTCCAAGAGTTACATCCATATCTTGGTTGCCATCTTTGCCCAGTATTTGTCCAACAACCCAGTTGGAGATACCAATGCCAATTATCTGGATGCTGGTGGTCAGCCCCATAGCTGTCCCCAGGGTGGCTGGTGCTACAACTAGGGCCTACAACTAGCAGCAAAAGAGCATGTGACACCAAGCCAGAATGATAATGAAAGGTGTCTCATCTCTGTTCTTTTCAATTTCCTCGATTCTGATTTCAGTTTTCCCTTTTATTTATTTCCTTCAAATAAAAAAAGACCTTTCTTACCGTGTGTGTATGAAAAATTTTCCTCGTTCCTCAATTTTCACTGTTCCTGAATGTCCGAATTCACACACACACTAAACACAGTTATGAACTAGGTTGACTATGGGTGCCTAAAACGGCAAGTCTAGTTGAATTCATCCTGTCCGCAGCGCCAAATGCAACGAGACTATTTGCCTGTAGTGCCAAATGTTAACGAGTTCTGCTCGACAACGCCAAATGTTACCGAGTCTAACCACTCATTCCACACAACATCGACCACAGTATAGACACTCAAAGATGCAGGTTCGCTATTGATCCTTCCACTACATGAATCAAAGAAATGCTTCACAACAATATAATAAATCAACAGGAATGCTTCACAATAATAGTCTGAATCAACTGACCCCCAACAGTCCTCACTAGTCTTCACATAACTGAATGCACATGTCTATCGTCCTTCTTAACACAATACGGCTAACCCGTTCAATAACCAACTTGATACTGCCTCACTCACTGACTGATCGAGAGAGAGAGAGCGAGCTCAGCCGTCGCCTTCCTATATATCCCCTTCGTATTCGTAATCGTATTCGGTTCTATCATAATCGTAATCGTAATCGATTCTAATCGTTGCATCAGAATGTTAATTACGCCGCTTCTGTCGTACAGTCCGATTTAATAAGCCATCTGCATCCTGTCACATCAAAGTTGACAGACCGTATTGCGTTCTTATCGTATCGCTTCCCAAGATACTACGCCTTGGCTTTCTGATCGTTATCAGCCAACACCTGCGTTATTGCATCAGTCGTGTCAAAGTTGACAGCGCTGTACTGCGTTCTTATGTCTCTGGTAACTTCCCCTAGTTACATATATATATATATATATATTATAGACATATTAGAATTTCTATTATTGCTTTTTGTCGCGTCGTGTAATTACTGTTGACGATTTCAACCCCCCCCCCCTTTCCCCTTTCCTTTGCCGCTTGAAGAGAGGTGGTAAACGGCCATCAATTTATTTCCCTAATGTGATCCAATCGTTTCTCCCATTCTCCCTCGCCTCTCCTTATAATACACCTGTGTATGAAATCCCACAAACTCTGGACAAAGATCTAATTTGTAAAATTGGATCCGCCTCTATAGGTCTGTTTGAATGTCATTATAAGAAAACAGACATGACTAGTTGACTTTTACACCAAGAGAAAGCTTTTAGTTTCGCCAATTTGTCCCATGCTTGATTTATGCTGGGTTGCTTGTAAAGATTTTTTAGTGCTTCTTGTATGATCAGATGTCTCCGAAGTCCATAAAAGAGTGGACCTCCTCTAATCTCTGACATGTTACCACTGTTGGCCAACCTCTCATATTACCAATAAAAAAAATGTCAATTTTACTGACTTGTACTTGTGTTGATCCAAATATTCTTCAACTGCTGGCTTGATCTTAGGGATGCCATCTTTACTATGTAGCCCCCTGCCAGTTACAACAGAGATGAATCTGTTCTCGTGTGAGCTATTTTTATCTATATATTCTAAAAAGATAGGACACACTATAATTATTTCTTAGTGTACGGTAATTATATAAAAAACAACATAAAAAATCACTTACAATCAATAGGCCGAGTAGCTCAATTAAAGTTAGTTTAGGTAAGTGCTGTCAACTAGCCTAAATGCTCATGTCCACTAGAGACAATGATGTGTACTCAGTATTTCTTAATAAATCAAGTATCACTCGTATTTAAATCTTTGAGCTCACCTTGCTTTTTTTGTTGTATAAATTCAGACATGACATGTATCGCTTCGTCTACAGGTAGTCTGTGCAAATCTTTTAGTTTATTGTTCGATCTGTTTCTGATGAAATCAAAATTAATTGAAATTCGTAAAATGTCAATTGCTTGCACGTAAAATTAGAATATGCTAAACATAGGACTATCACTTAAGTAATTATATTAATGGTTGCTTTTGTTTCAAATATAATAACTCTCAAGGAAGATACCCCGTAATTATACAATAAATATATTGTTGGCAGTTGCTTAACTCATTTATATTAACAACCTACTTTGAGCGTGATCTTGACCTGGATTTTCTAGAGATTCTTATCTGTTGTTGTTGTTGTTGTTGTTGTGGTTGTTGTTGTTTCTGTTGTTGTTGTTGATTCTGTTGCTGCTGCCGTTGTTGCCTTCCACGACGACTGCGATCAACAACCTCGTTCTCAATAAGAACACTAGACACATTTTCCTACAGAAATTCACATTTCTCTCTTAATTTGTGTGAGCCAAACGGCACGTGTGGGCAAGGGATGGGGAGGGGTGGAGTGGGGCCCTCAAGCAGAACGTTAACCTAGTTATTTGGGCAGAACACGTATAAATAGTATAAAAGATGTGTCTTCAACTTCATTCGTCCGATATGAAATAGCACAGCCTTGTCTTTAAAAAGCAAAAAAAAAAAAAAAAAATACTTCAACACAAATGTAACGGTAGTCAAGTTCTGTCTTTCGGGCACGTGGGGGACAACAATGTCAAGTAACCGGCTACGGTCCTTCACAAACAGATAGGCCACCTAAGTCACGTCTCAAAGATAAAAAGAATAGACTCAATTCTAATGAAAACCTGTAGCAAATCTCAAAACAGCCGATAGACTAATGTGGATTTGTCGATAAGGCCTTGAAAAGAAAGAATGCAAACATCGCAGGGGAAGCGTTGGACTGGAACCCCCCAAAGAAAAAAAAATCACGGATGACAGAAAGATGGAAGGAGAAACAATGGCTGCTAGGCTTACATGGGCTAAACTAAAGAGAGTTCTCCAAAACAATGAGGTGGAGAGGTGTAGTTAGAGCTCTTTGTTTCTTAAGAGCTTTACTGTATAGTGTTCAAATGATAAACTTTACTGTTGCATACAACTTTAAGTGAATAATAATAATATAATTAACTTACAAGTGAGAGGGGCTGGAAAGATACAACACGGAAACTGTATTTATTAACTGCTGGTTGAATCTGTAAAAAGTGTTTTGCTTTAAATAACTATAAAATATAACATAAATTATATTTAATAATTTTATAAAGTATAATACCGTTAGCTAATTTCAAAGCTATGAATAAAGCTATAATAATATTTAAATTTAAAATGATAGATCTATATATATAATTCTCCTCTTCGAGCCGTTAGAAAACAAGCTGCAAACGCTCTCCCTACCTCCCCACCCCTACATGGTTTTAGTGAGCTGTGTTCACTCTAAATGTTTACAAGCAGAGCCAACGATTTTAAACGTAGGGGGGGGGGGGGGGGGGAAGGAAGGGGGGGGGGGGGGGGTTATGGTCCTTAACGAGCTACTTATAGTGTTTTAAAGAAATATTTTCAGTGTCAGCGTTGGTACTGTCGAATTCACAAATTATGAATTATTGAAAATTAGAAACAACTAAATAGCGGCGTATGTTATGCCGCGGGCCGGCTCGTTTATTATAAACCAGTAATTGTTTGAGGTAAAATCTTTCATTTGATAAAATAAAATTATTTGCTTTGGAGCTCAGTCACAGAACGTTGTTTTTGTGACCACATGCTAACGTTCACATGTGTTCAATGTACTGCACTTGACAAAGAAAAATCACATTCAGTGTGTAGAGTTACTTACGTGTGTAGAGCTCTGACTTTCTCTGTATATTTGGCTGCTCCATGTTGTTTGATGAGGAATCTATAAATTAAACTCATTATTATAAAACTGTACTGAAACAAATGTATTACTGTTGTTAATTTTTCCGTTATTGTGAAAATAAAATACTGTTTTGTAAGATAATAACAGACGTGTATTTTTGCTTAAGCAATATCTGTTTTAAAAAAAAGTTCTAAATGTTTTAGTGCATTAGCTCAAAAATAATACCAAACACTTAAATTATTGTCTACAAGTCTAAGGTGTCTGAGCAACTAATGCCTAGACTACCAACGTTTAATGCATTGTTTGTGTGAAGCACACACACACGCACACACACACACGCAAGAGGGGCATACCTACTGTAACAAAGTTATATGAAATATCAAGAAATCCACCACTCCTGTTGTTATGTAACACCTTAATAACCCCCACTACCCTTTTAAAAATAATTTTTAATAACCAAAATAGTGTTGTTTTTTTGTGTTAAAAATCTTGAATTATATAAAAATATGTACGAGTTTGAAAAAAATTAGGAGCCTATCGTTGTCTTTTTATAATTATTAACAATGGCAAACATCGACATCAAATTAAATGATTTACCACAACCAAGTTACGTTTATCCCCAATTTACTATTTAAGAGACGGGCATTAAGTCAACATAATAATTAAAACGTTAAAAATACAGTGTTACATTTTTTAAAAACTTTATATCCTGTACCGGAGTAAAATCATAAAAAGATAAACAACCCATTATCATCTAGGTGGTGTATACACTAAGGCTGCTAATGTCACATAATTTCAAGTTTTATTACCTGCGTATATGTCGGTCCAGGTACTGAACTTTGACCTACTACATCTGAATATTCACTTTTCACGTGCAGGTCTACCTGTCGATTGATAGAAAGTGACCCAATTATTTTATGAAGCGTGATTAGTTCTTTATATTTTCCTGTAACACAACACTCTTCTACACACATATTTTCCTGTAACACAACACTTCTCTACACACATATTTTCCTGTAACACAACACTTCTCTACACACATATTTTCCTGTAACACAACACTTCTCTACACACATATTTTCCTGTAACACAACACTTCTCTACACACATATTTTCCTGTAACACAACACTTCTCTACACACATATTTTCCTGTAACACAACACTTCTCTACACACACATTTTCCTGAAACACAACACTTCTCTACACACATATTTTCCTGTAACACAACACTTCTCTACACACATATTTTCCTGTAACACAACACTTCTCTACACACATATTTTCCTGTAACACAACACTTCTCTACACACAAATTTTCCTGTAACACAACACTTCTCTACACACATATTTTCCTGTAAGACAACACTTCTCTACACACATATTTTCCTGTAACACAACACTTCTCTACACACATATTTTCCTGTAACACAACACTTCTCTAGACACATATTTTCCTGTAACACAACACTTTTCTACACACATATTTCAAAAGCGATTATGCGATTGATTGACAAACCACTTAAAAACTTGGGTCAAGGTTAATCATAGTAAAATTAATTATATATATTTATTCTATTAAATGCATCAAGGGGTTTAGAATGTTACAATACATATAAAAATCTTTGTTTTAATCCCAATCATGAAAAAGGTAAAAAATGTAAGCATAAACAGATATCTAGAAGTAAATATCACTCTCACTCCCTCCCTCCCTATATATATATATATATATATATATATATATATATATATATATATATATATATATATATATATATTTACTAGCGTACCAGACCCCCGCGCGTTGCCGCGGGGATAGAAGAAAGTTTGACGAAATATATTAGAAGGATTTCACCAACGCGTTACCAATCATATGTTCTTAGACGCGTGACTTTCTTTTCTAAAAATGAGTTATTTAAATGTAAACAATGCCTGTGCTTGGATCATAAATATCAGGACACGGGTTTACCTACATTACCGCATGAAAACCTTGAGTGTACATTAATCACTCACCGAAATTATATGGTAGAACACACTTCAGTGACCGCCCCTGTGTCAGAGACGTAGAGGGGCGCTCTCAGGGCCCCAACCCCCCGATTACCCTACCGCATAGGCGCGGCGTACGACCCCTGGCTCCTTAAAACTAAAAGGCGCCATCGGCCAAATAGCATCCAGTTATTAATGATGCAGATTTCGTCATTCGCTAAAGTGACACAAATGAACAGGTTTTTTTTCTTCAACACGTAAAAAATTAGTTGACGTGTTTTAAATATCAGTGTGACTGATGCAATATGCTAGCGTTACTAATGGTCTATTATTAGATGCTCGATCTCAATTTCTGACTGGACTGTATAATAATAGATGCTTATTGCATCATTCGCAAAATGACGAAACTCTACAGTTGGCTCCTCATATTCAAAAAGTTATTTTTTCATCTTTCGCAAGGTGACAAAACTGTACAGAAGGATTTCCTCGCGTTACAAAGTTATTTTTAGAAGCCTGTTGTAGTTTTACAGCTGAATATAGTAGTACCCCTTAATCGCTATGCAGGACGCTCGATTAACGGATGCCAAGTGCCTACATAGTCGCTCTAAAACTCTGGACGAAAGTTGTACCCTATATGGCGCCGCCCATAAGAAACTTTAGTTTTCTTTTTCGCAGAAATATTCTCGGGAGTATTCTCATCTACTCCCTAAAGTTTCATGGCACTAGGATGAACCGCATCCGAGTTTTATTTTTTATATACCGTGTATAGATAAACAATATTTTTTTGCAGAACCCTACCATTGAGTAATCTAATCATCTCCCCAAAGTTTCATGGCACACGGATGAACGATGTGAAACCGAAATTTTATAAACCGTATATAGATAAAACACGCAGCCTCCCGTGGCGTCGCCCTTGCGAAATTAAAAAAAGGATTTTTTTTACAGAACCCTTCCCTGAATTGTTCTTATCAACTCCCCAAAGTCTTATGGATAACGGTGTCACACAAAATCGACTTTTATTTGTATATACCGTATATAGAGGAAAATCGCACCCTCCCGTGGCGCCGCCCTTGCGAAATTAAAAATTATTTTTTTATAGAACCCTTCCCTAGAGTGGTATAATGAACTCCCCAAAGTCTTATGGCTATCAGATGCCAAACCCAAATCGACTTTTATTTTTATATACCGTATATAGAAAAAAAAAACAAATCGCGCCCTGTGGGGCGCCACCCCTGCGAATTTGAATTTTTTTTTTCGCAGAAACCTCCCCAGGAATATTCTCAACAACTTCCCAAAGTTTTACGGCGATGTGATGAGAGGTGTAGTAATGCATAAAGGACAGACAGACACACACACAAGCATACATTGTTTTATATATATATATATATATATATATATATATATATATATATATATATATATATATATATATATATATATATATATATATAAACATATGCATATAGATATACATACAATAAGACGTGTCGACATACCTTTTTCCCATGACAACAACCGCGACGGCAGCAAGATTCACATTTCAACTCCTGACAGTAATGACCGCACTACGGCGAAATAATATTTTTTTTTTTATAAAAGTAAAATTTATAGTACGATATCTAATCCAATTATAGATGGTGTTTAAAGATTTTAATAACATTTTATTTTAAACAAACAAAAATGTAGTGTTTTAGATAATATGGCTTGCATGGGATTAATACATTTACTTAAAATATCATGTACACAAGTAATACAGTTTCTAGACTAAAATTTGACCTTTTCTTACCTTCTGAAATAAGGAGCAGAGACAACAGACGTAGCAGCATTGTCTCCAATCAATCTCACAGCAACATTCGCACAACTGATAAATTAGATTGAATTGGTAATTAGGCTTATTGAGTAATTACAATAATCTCTTACATGTTATTTACGCATGATAGTAAGAAATAAAAGAGAGAAAGTCAACGTTGTTCACATGTTTCTCTTATTTATAAGAAGCTGACATAAGTATATATGATATATATAAATGATATATTTATATATATTTATATAAATTATATATATATATATATATATATATATATATATATATATATATATATATATATATATAATTACATATATTGTTTGAATGTAATGGTAAAAGAAGTAAAAACTAAAAATTCTAAAGAAAACGTACGTGTTCACAGCATTGGCACAAACATTTACCTAATCCAATTTTACATAGCCAAATCTGAAATGTATCAACAGCAGAATTTTGCTCAGCCCCTGAGGCGATTAGGCTATAAGAAATATTTTTGTCATAATTATTATAAAAATAAATAAATAAATAAATAAATAAATAAATATATATATATATATATATATATATATATATATATATATATATATATATATATATATATATATATATATATATATTTATATAATATATATTTATTTAAAATTACCTTCTTCAGTATATACTGATTATATTCACTAAAAATTATCCACTTTCTAATGGTTGCAGTATATATATATATATATTTAAGCCTTTAAAAAGAATTAAATAAATGTGTAGATTGCAATATCCTTACCAGAAACATAAGTGCATACAAACTACCGAGTCCTATACCAATATAGATACACACATTCTTGAAGCCTTCAAAAAAGTCGTCGATTTCTGACATTCTTATCCTAGATTGAACTATAAAAATCCAACATTTAACTTCATTCATTAAACTTATTAAACAATAAGCATTACAAATAGTTTCTGGTTTTTTAAAAAGTTTATAAATAAATCTTTATCTATGAAAATTATTTGAGACTATACTTTACTTACCAATGTAGAATACCAAATGATTAAACACAAACACATCCGTAAAAAAAACAAAAAAAAAAGCCTTGCCCCACACAAAAAATATTGATGAAGTGCGTTATAAACCCGTCAGTGAGATAACTGTGAATTGTTCCTAGGACGTTCGCTGTGTTTCTATCCCGTACACGCCGTGTTGTGTCTGACCCAGTTGCCTAGACACTTTCGGTTTGTTGTTGTTTCCAAGAAGTGATTCTGGTTTCTGTACATGTTTTTGTGCATGTTTCTATACATGTTTCTATAATGTTATTATACATGTTACTATACATGTTTCTATACATGTTTCTATACATGTTTCTATACATGTTTCTATACATGTTTCTATAAATGTTTCCATAAATGTTTCTATACATGTTTCTACACAAGTTTCTATACATGTTTCTATACATGTTTCCATACATGTTTCTATACATGTTTCTATACATGTTTCCATACATGTTTCTATACATGTTTCTATACATGTTTCTATACATGTTTCTACACATGTTTCTTTCCATGTTTCTATACATGTTTTTGTACATGTTTCTATACATGTTTCTATAAATGTTTCTATAAATGTTTCTATACATGTTTCTTTATATGTTTCTATACATGTTTATAGACATGTTTCTAGACATATTTCTAGACATATTTCTGTACATGTTTCTATACACGCGTGTCAAGTGTAAAAAAACAACACAGTTAGCCTTACTACCAGTAGCGTACGCAGGGGGGGAGGGGGAGCAGGGGGAGCGGCCGCTCCCCCTCTGGCCATTTTCAGCAAAGTGGCGCCTTTTTGGAAACTTTTTAAACTCAAAGTTTTAAACAATGATATTTAAAAAAAAAAAATTTTTGGTCGGCACATTCATGTAAATCACAAGATTTCTTTTCATGCAGCAATTAAGCATTATTGTACTAGTCTAGTAGTGTCTTACAGTTTGGGCGATAGTGATTACGATTACAAATTATATGAAACAGTTACAACCCCCCTCCCCCATGGACCCCTCTGTAAAAAAATATTGTCATAATACCACTGCTACTTATTTAAATCTATTTCTGTAATATATATTTGTGTAATATATATTTGTGTAATATATATGTATGTTTAGAACAGTCATCTAAAAACTGACGCTATGTTCACTCTGAGTTGGTTATCA
Organism: Physella acuta; assembly: GCF_028476545.2. Lineage (NCBI taxonomy): Eukaryota > Metazoa > Mollusca > Gastropoda > Physidae > Physella > Physella acuta. The sequence continues at coordinate 707,629 of NW_026731854.1, forward strand.
GTAATAACTTATCACCCCACCTCCCACACACACATCACCACCACAATTGTGTAGAGCGACATTAATGTCACATCTAGGAATACACTGGGTTGGATAATTGACCTAAAGTGAACGGACAGTGGTGAATGAAGTTGAACCCACCACCCCACCCCCCCCCCCCCCCCCGAACTGATCTGTTAAGTACATGTAGAAAAATGCGTAATGATGTACCAAAGTACCATGCCGCCAGAAAATTAGCTTTTTAAACGTAAAACTCTGTGAATATTGTTTTTGCAATTACCAGTAAAAAGGTGTGTGATCAATATAGTGATCTAACCCTTACCTGTCACTATGTTAAAAAAATGATCTTTAAAGAACACAAAGAAGCAGTAGTTAATTAAAATGTATGATCTGAACTAAAGACCGATACTTAGTTAAATGTAGGCTGATTTTCCGAATGTTTTTCTAAAACGTCGAAAAGCGTGTTTTTATTCCAACTCAGATTTTAAAAACTTTAATTATGCTATAATACTTTAGCATTTATGATGACGATATATTAAATTCTGATTATAGACAAAAACATTTTGTAAACACGAATAGTGTTAAACAATTTCATTATATTCTAAAGTAATTATTTATTTGTTTTGACATTTATAATTAAATGTGTAGATATATAGCCTACTTATTTATATTAAGATAGTGATTATTTCCCCTATTTCACTTGGCTGAAATAATTTCCCAGGAATTATTATGTAAGAATTTTTTTTATAAGAATTACAAAACAGAATTTGTTACGTTCATTGTTTTTGGTTGTAGTATATATATATATATATATATATATATATATATATATGTATATATATATATATATATATATATATATATATATATATATATATATATATATATATATATATATATATATATATATATATATATATATATATATATATATATATGTTTAGATTGATACAATTTTTGTTTTGTCGGCCTACATTGTGTGTTTTTTCTTATTTCTTCAGAGTGCTACTTTCAATTTATTTTACATCATAGCGAAGTAATGGGATACAGCTAGAATTATATATATATATATATATATATATATATATATATATATATTTATATATATATATATATATATATATATATATATATATATATATATATATATAATACACGTAATAGAACGTGTTAAAAATTCGGCGCCTTTTTTTTGCTCTTTTCGCTCCCCCTACAACGGAAACCTGGATACGCCTCTGCTTACTACGTAACTAATGTCAGCATTAAGCTTGATTAGATAAGACCCTCCATACTCTCTTTTTAAAACAAATTAAACTGTACATGTATTCAGCAATGAAGTTTTAAATATCATAGCTCAGTTCTGAACAACTTCTATAATTCTTTTTTCAGAGAAACATAATTTCTTAGTAGATTTCAAGATAATATAATATAATTTTCAATTTAATTATAACTTAATTTAAAAATTAATGTATCAATTGTCGACTGGGGAAGTAACACGATTAACTAAATCGGGTTTAAAGCAAATATGTTTTAATCGGAGGTTGTCAGCTTAATTAATTAAAATTAACAGAACTTAATAATAATTATAGTAGCCTTTTTTGTACATTTGTTTTGACTTCAATAATCACTACGAATAGACATTTTTGTTTTTTGACGAAGGGAAATATTTATAGATTATTAAAGTCACTGAAATAAAAGTTAAATATAGTGATCAATTAATCTTGCAATTTACGAAACCCATCTTTTCCACCTAATTTGGTTAAAATTATTTCTTTTATTTAAGTACAAAATTACGACATGCTTGAAGTGGTGTATTCATGGATTACTTCGGACCAGAAAAATCAACATCAACGAACAGTTACATCTACATAAAACTACCCCACATCAGTAACATCAACATGAACCAACAGTTACATCAACATGACACTACCACACATCAGTAACATCAACATCAACTAACAGTTACATCAACATGAAACTAACCCACATCAGTAACATCATCATGAAACTACCACACATCAGTAACATCAACATGAACCAACAGTTACATCAACATGACACTACCACACATCAGTAACATCAACATGAACCAACAGTTACATCAACATGACACTACCACACATCAGTAACATCAACATGAACCAACAGTTACATCTACATGAAACTAACCCACATCAGTAGCATCATCATGAAACTACCACACATCAGTAACATCAACATGAACAAACAGTTACATCAACATGAAACTACTCCACAGCAATAACATCAACATCAACGAACAGTTACATCAACATGAAACTACTCCACAGCAATAACATCAACATCAACGAACAGTTACATCAACATGAAACTACTCCACATCAGTAATATCAACATGAACCAACAGTTACATCAACATGAAACTACTACACATCAATAACATCAACATCAACGAACAGTTACATCAACATCAAACTACCACACATCAGTTACATCAACATGAAACTACCCCACATCAGTAATATCAACATCAAGTAACAGTTACATCATGAAACTACCACACATCAGTAACATCAACATGAACCAACATGTGAGAAGTAACATCAACATCATCCAGTGTTAAAATAAAACTGTGCCTGTTTAGCGTAGCAAAACAACTATCTCGGCAATAAAAGATGCAATTATGTTTATAACGTTGATGTACATGATTGTGAAGGCTAAAGGATTTTATATAAATTCTTACATCTATATGTAACATAAATAACTTAAAAATAAACAATATAATAGTCTATCGTAAGTTATTTTTTACTAAATGACGAAAAAACACTCACTTTAACTCAAATTAGTAAATACAGTTCAATCTTACCTTATATTAATATTATAAAGTATTATATTTAAGAACTTCCCCTAAATACAGTGTAGACTGCAAATCCAATTCGACACATATATTTTGAAATGTATGCACTGCGTCTTGCTTCACTATTATAGTTCAAATGAAACATTACCTTTCTTTACAACTTAGTTTTTGAAGTATAGTAAAATCCAAACGCAAGAAATCAAACGTACAAAGAATCCTTTTAAAAGCATTTCAAGGTATGATTATTTTATCTCACTAGAAAAAATATCAAATAATCAAAACTTTAGTTTGATACAAGCTTGTGGGTCAATAATACAATTGCAGCCACTTCAAGAAGATAACAATTGAGATAAGATTGCAATACTACGATTAGTTAGTGATATAACAAATGATATAGTGTAATATTAATATCTAACTGTAAAAGTTACGTTGTGAAGACTCTCATTGATAACATGTGTTTGTCAAAGTCGTCACAACCCATAAAGCAATCCAAGTATCTAGTGTTTACGTTGTGCATCTTTACACTACTTGACATAATTATGTCATCTACATATGGTGCTGGCAGTTTTGGTGATTAGAAATTAGGCAAGCTGCCGGCTCAGTTACTACACTGAAAAATGCCACTAAATAACTGTTTATATATTGTGGTGATGTAATGTGTATGAAAGGTGAATACTACTGCCGAACCAACAGACCTCCTGTAAGTGTCACTTTGACTTTGTTAATTAAATAAATTATCTAACAGAATCATGGAGGAACCAGTAAGTTTGGCAGATATGTATAGCCTGGGCTGAAGCAACGGATAAGAGGGAGAGAAGTTGGACGAGTGGGTGGAGAAAAGATTGAATGAGAATGAAGAAAGGAGGGACAGATGGTGCATAAGGGAAAGAGAAAAGATGGAGACAGAAGCAAGGATAGAGAACGAAAAAATGAAGATAGAACAAGAAAAAATGAAGATAGAACAAGAAGAGATGGAGAAAGAAGCAAGGATAGAGAACGAAAAAATGAAGATAGAACAAGAAAGGATGGAGACAGAAGCAAGGATAGAGAACGAAAAAATGAAGATAGAACAAGAAAAGATGGAGACAGAAGTAAGGATAGAAGTAGAAAAAATGAAGGCGGAATCAGCAACCAAACTAGAAAGAATGAAGAATGAAGTTATGAAAGACATACCACACATAGACATGAGCCATCAAAACATTCTATCAAAGTTGCCGAAATTCCAGGAAGATTCGGAAAACATAGATGCGTATATCAGGAGATTCGAGACAGTGGCGAGGACGACAAGCTTGAGCGACAAGCAGTGGGGAACTCAACTCATTGTCTTAATAGGAGGGAAGGCATTGGATGCATGTCAGGGCCTGAGTGAGGATTAAATGAAGGACTACAGAATATTAAAGGAAACCCTCCTTGAGTTCTTCTTACATAATGAAGACTCGTATAGACAAAAATCCACAACAGACTACCATCCAAAGCTGAGGACTTCAAAAACTTCGTGTTGGATCTAAAAACCACGTTTATGAAGTGGCTAGAAACGGCTAGAGTGGAGCTGAACGTGGAGAGTATAATTGAATTCATCTTGATTGATAAAATATCAAATTCAGTAGATAAGCAGGTACTAAGTTACATACAGGAAAGGAAGCCCACCACTCTAAAAGAACTTACTGACCACTGCCAAAAGTACATCATTGCACACTCGGATAGACCATTATCTAATAATGAATCAGAATATGAATCAATCCTCTATGCGAAGGCGCCAGGCGGTACAGCGGAGTACAGTCTAGAGGCAGGTAACTACATATACGGCAATCGACGGCCAATGAGATACGGAACACAAACCAACGGCACAAGATACGTTGGGAGGTGTTTCAACTGCCAACAACAGGGTCACATGATTAGGAACTGTCCGCACAGACATTCAAATGTTGGGGCAACAACCAGGTTGCTGGTCAAGAATACACCAGACACACTCAAACACTCCTGCGACACGCGGGTATTACAGCCAACAACGTAGACCGAGGCAGGATGGAAATCGT
>NW_026731854.1:720000-722500 GCF_028476545.2 Physella acuta
TACCAACATATGCTTTCTGCTGCTATGGACAACTAAAAACCAAATCATTGGAATTTAAGTTTTTTTAAATAAAAAATTGTTTGCGTTTACATTTTTCAAAATGTCAACTTATCATGTGAAATGAGGTTAAGCTTTTGATAAACGCCTATACCAGACGGTTATAATTTTAAGGGGCAATCAATTCCTCTAGACATTGCTGTTTACCTACAGCATAAACTGGCATTTATTGGCTATTTGAGATTTACATAGAACGATGTTGACATCCTGAAAGATAAAAAAAAAATTGTGATGGATTTAGTAATAAAAATCGAAGATTTAAATCGTCAACATTATATAACTAATGTGTATTTTCAATAATTTATTGTTATATATTTGCAGAAAATTCATAGTAAAAGATTTAGAAAGGTTCTCCATTATTTATCAAATAAAGAAAAAACGTATTATTTTATTATTACATACGTGACTAAATTGTAGCCACGCAGACATGTCTGCGGTAATTGACTTGTTGCTCTCACAAACTTCTTCAATGCAAGACAACGTTACAGTAGTGAGCTCAGTTATTGCCCTTATACGTGGAGTTATTTGCCTTGTTGGAATTGTAGGCAATTCCCTGTCTATCCGAACGTTTGCCGCAATGGGTATTAAGGATGGTGTGACTCTGTCATTTTTGTTTCTTTCTTTCTTTGATCTTATGTTTCTACTAACTGAAGCAGCTGCTTCTGTCTCCTATGCTTTTACCTATGCCGAATTAAGTAGCAACTATACAACATATTTCCCGATCGACCCGTACAGTGTGGATTATACTCTGGGTCTTTTAGCAAGCGAATTTTATTTCTGCGCTTTGATCACAATAATTTTTCTGGCCATTGTTCGATGTCTCAGTGTAGCTACGCCGTTGTGGTTTCGGCAAAAACTGGGGACTAAAAAAATAGCCGTTGTCTTCTTAACATCTGTAACAGCTTTCATATTTATTATTGAAATTCCAATGTTTGCTTTCATGGGAATAATCCAATCATATGATAAAAACATTAACGCAAACAGAGCTATGTTTTGGATATCTCAGACATGGCATTTGGTGACAAATGTCTATTGGACATTCACTGGGATTTTCCTTTCATACTTTGTTCAAATCATTTTAACTATTACTGCTATTTTTATGAAAAATGTTCTTAGAAAAGCTCTTAAGTTTCGCAATCAACACACACTCTCCCATAGTACTGGAGCCTCATTCAACGACAACGCAAGAGCCAGAAACGATACCAGTGACGTACCAAGTTCACGTGACAAGGGAGCATTGAGCAGCAAAGAAATAAGAATAACACAACAGCTGTTCGTTCTATCGTTAGTCTGTATCGTCAGCACCACGCCAAGGGCTGTGTTTCAACCGGTTATGCTTCTTTATCCTGATATTTCAGTGTTTGGAAAGCATGGGAGATTATATGAGGTCATAGACATTATATCTCATACACTTAAATGTATATTATGCTGCAGTGACATACCAATATATTTGAAATATAATTCTAGATTTCGTGCATTATTTTGGAAAAGTTTATCAATAAAATAAATAATAATTACATTTTGTATGAAAAGCAAATTAAATCTTTTTAAAACTAAACTAACAAACAATCACAGGAATGTGTTTATAAAAACGAACACTCTCGAGAAGACTGGTACATTATGTTGATTCAAACACTCTGATTTCGCGCGAAAAATGCGATAATATACACTTTAGGGCCTACTATATCAACAATACCTAACATAATATTTGATGAGTAGAATACATGAAGCAGATTTCAGCTATTCCATTGATCTCAGCCTATAGAGAGATATTACAACTGGCCATGACCCACCCTGCTATACCTTCCACCTGTAGAGTCAGGTACCAAGTAGAACCAGATGCGTTGGTCAGCTCAGGAAGCGATCTCAGGACATTCAAGGTATGCAACATAGTGCTATGCGCCCAAGACAGACCTGGAGGCGAAGTCTTCTTGAAGAATTGAAGCCAACAGGGATGTCTTGTGAGATGACAAAATTAATAGCCGGGGATCGGAAGAAATGGAAGGAAATGGTGGAGGCCCTATGTTCCATAAGGAGTAAAGAGGACTGAGTCAAGTCAATATAGTGCTCTAGTAATATACGTGGTTTTTCTTAACGATTGTTAGGTTTTACGAATATTAAAAAACACTTAATATAACTTGTTTTGACCAGATTTACAGAATAGTAACATGTTCATTTAATAACATCTTTTTTCAGACAATCTGTTGAAAAAAATAAAATCTATTTACTTTTTATTGTTATTTTATTACTTTCATTTTTTCAATTTGAGAAGTAATGGTAAATATTTACTATTTGATTGTTTATCAAGTACCATCATTATTAGCAATTTACATTCATAATTAATTACAACATTATCTTCTAAACTGCACTAGTGAAACTAAAATCAAGATTTATACAGCAGAGACAAGCATATATCACTTTAAGTAACACTTTGTCAAAATGC